>NW_011499847.1:4936968-5141515 GCF_000495115.2 Populus euphratica | reverse complement strand
CGGCATTCCAAAGATTCATCCATCATGGCTAACTTTGGGGCATGGTTCTGATACTACTTGTAAGGACTATGGACACCACTTATCTCCATATTAGTATAATATTGTTCACTTTGGCTCTAAACCCTTATGGATTTACTCTTGAACTATATCCAAAAGACCTCATACCAATGAAGATATTTGTCCATCGTTATATGCTCATGATCCTCTTCATTTCTAACTAATACGAGACTTTGATCATATACCCAACATGTATATATATCAATTTGTATAAATACAAGTTTCAAAATTCTGTTCATGATCCTCTCCATTTCTAACTAATATGAGACTTTGGTCATATACTCAACATGTATATATATTAATTTGTATAAATACAAGTTTCAAAATTCCACGCAATAAGCTTCTCACCATAGTGTATGCATATGTGGCAACTACAACAATTATTTTCATCTTGAATCCAAGTATTTGTACCATAGAAGCTCAAACGATGTTTTCAAATACCCGTGTTGGCTACAAGCTTAAAACCTTTATATTCCATTGAACTTCACCACTGTTATGGTAATGGTTAAAGAAATGCAATCCAGACTACTTGATAGAAGACTATAAATTATATGAACCGTAATCACTAATCCGTTGTAGTCTAGTTGGTTAGGATACTCGGCTCTCACCCGAGAGACCCGGGTTCAAGTCCCGGCAACGGAAACTTTTTCCTTCTATTTTCCCCAATTAGATCCAGAGAAACAATTTTCAATTGGATCCTCGTTCTATCAAAATTCCTCAATTGAGTCCTTTCATCCTGTTATGGTATGCTTGAAGGAAGCTCTTAACAGCTTTAATGGGTTTGGATTAGAGGATCTGATTGAGAATCTAATTAAGAAAACAAATTCTTTGAGAACCTAAGTGAGAATTGGTGTATAACTTTAGAAGGAAGAGAAGTCTTGAGTTGGAATTTCATCTGTTAATTCATTATGTATATGAATTTAATAGCATAAGTTCTTAGAGACCGGTTCCTATTCCTTGCATGCGAGATTAGTTCATGGATGTAAGTTTAATTTTAATTAAGTAAAATAAATCGCAAGTGATTATGATAAGAAAAAAAAACAAAATTAAATATAGTTGTTTTGTAAATTCTACGTATAAAAAAATATACATGCAATACTTCTCTGTCTGTATAATAGAGGGTGTTTTTGTTTTATTTTTTTCACAACACTAGAGTATGATCGGCTTATTTTTTTTAATTAAATTCATGTTTGATCCGATCCATTTTTAAAAAGGTTTTGTTTTTCCTGTTACTCCCCCCGGTGAGCAGTGCTAGCGTGTGGAGTAATCAATTTTTTAGGGAGTGTTTTTTTGTATTTTAATTGTTTTATATTTTAAAAAATCTCAAATTAATATTTTTCAAGTATTTTTAATATGTTAATGTTAAAAATTAAAAAATTAAAAAATATATTTTTAATTAAAAATAATTTTAAAAAACATCGAATACTATGATAACGAACACATTAACTCGTGCAATAGAATAATTTTTATTTATTTATTTAGAGTTCCATTAATGTCGTGATTCTAATCACTTGCTATAACTCCAATATAGTTTATCGACAACCAGCAGCGCTTGGCAGATCGAATAAAAGAGGCCTTGTATTCAATTTTTGTACGAGTATGCAATATATTAGTTCCAGAGGAATCAATTAATCTAATTACTTAGGTCTTTGATAGCATCCAATGACTATGCTGACTTTTAATATTATTTATTTCTTTTTTTAAAAAAGTATTTTTTTCCTTGCAAATCTTTCTAAGGCATCCATTTTTTTCTATTTTTTTAAACATAAAACAAAAAAAAACTGGAAAAAAGCACAGAATGAATGAAAATGATTAAATAATTAGTTTTTAAAATAAAAAACTGATTAATTTATTTATAAAAAAAGAGAAATTAATTTATAATTAACTCATATATTTTATTTTCCAGTTAACATATTCTAAATTGAACACATGAAGATGGATTTAAAGAGAGAAAAATAAAAAAGCTGCGAACGGTATAGATATCCGATAAGCCAACCAAACTATGAAAAACCTCAAGTTTTAAATAATTAAAATCAATTTTGATAATATTAGTTAAAACTGTATTTTTAAATGTTTTTAATATAATGATATTAAAAATTATTTTTTAATAAAAAATATTTTAAAATACAATCATTGTACAGTTAATACAGCCAGATTTCCTTCCTTTGTTATCGGGATTGCGCAAATATCGTCCACAAGATCTTAACTTCCATACCAAAAAAACATTGTATTCTTTGAGTCCCTATTTAATTCCCATCGTCTAAATGCAGCCGCACCATAACTTTCATTAAAACACAACGAAATCATTATCAATCCCCCCTATTTATTACTTGTCAACATCTCTCGCAACGAAAAAACCATGGCACAGGAAAGCGCAGACACAGATGATCCCAACCCAAACTCGGAAAAAGCGATAAATAAACAGATTCCGGATTCGTTTCCGATTTAACGGGAAAAAAAAAATCATCGTATTTTCTCATCATTCGAAGCCAAAGCCTTATCTATTACGTAGAGAGCAAAGGAAACTTCATTTACCCAAAGCCCAATGGAAGATAGAAAACACAGCCTGTATCGAGCTTTAGAGTGAGAGGGACACGGGGTTAAGTAAACTCTCCCTCTCTGTACTCTTTTTTTTGGTTTTTTCATAGGTTTTCTTAACACGAAAAAAAGATTTCGTGTTAAGGAACAAAAACGATGGCAGCCTGGCAGGGGAGGTAATTTCATCGAACTTTTAGGTCAATTATCAACTGAGTGAGATCGTGTTGTGGTCATCGTGAGGAAAAACAAAACTTGCGTTGCGTGCCATTCAGTTTCACCTTATTATATTAGTACTAGTTTTATGGCACAAGTCAAAGGAGCAAAAGTGTCATCCGAGGAAAACCCAAACCCATCAACAGTGATCATAGAGATGGCAAGAAGTTCCACTGCATTATCACCTCCCGCCCCTTCATGGTTCACTCCAAAAAGGTTTTTTTTTTTTTATGGGTTTTGAACGTTGAGGCGTGAACAGGCATTTTTAGTTTCGGTTTTTGGTTATGGGTTTTCTTGGCTGTTTAGAATAAGATTATAAAAACCTCTTCTTTTTAGGTACAAATATATACATGCATATATTGGATGCATGAATGAATGATGGATTAATCTGGGCTTTAAGGACTGATTTTGAGGTTTTTGTGATAGTATTGCTTTTTTGGATATTCAATTGAATTAGGGTTTTCTGGTTGTTAAGGTGATGTCTATTTAGGTTTTTCATACATCACGAGGAAAATATTGGCAAATTATACAATTTATTACCATCGTTTCTTTCTTCTTCTTTTTTTCCGGAAAATTCTTGCTAAAAATCTGAGGCAGCTATTGATTCCCCCCCTTTTGTCTTAGCTATTGACATGTTAATGTCCCATGGCTATTTCTTTTCTGCTCCGTCCTTCCCCCTGCAAGGTTACTGGTTTGAGGGCATTGCTATTTGATTGTGTTTTTTAACCTAATTCTGTGTGATCGTCCCAAGATTGGGGGAAACCTGATCCAGGATATATTGCAAATTTTGTTAACCATATCTGAAGTTTTGTGCTTTCTAGTTGCTACAATAGACCTTGTAAACTCCGCAACCTTGTGCTTGCAGGCTGCTAGTTATCTTTTGTGTGATCAACTTGATCAATTATGTGGATAGAGGAGCCATTGCAAGCAATGGTGTCAATGGGAGTCGTAGAACATGCTCAAAAAGTGGTACATGCACATTTGGCAGTGGAATACAGTAAGATTTACTGCAACACTTTCATTCGAGCCCGATATAAGATTTGTTTTTGGAGGAATATGGTAATGGGCTAGTGGCCACTATTTCCTTCATTGTTCTTAGGGGAAGAAATGCTAATTTTACATATCTGCTAATTTTCAATTTTAAATTTGATCTCTAATAGAAACGGTTGGACATTGTAGGTTTTCTTAAAATGTTAGCATTCCATTATTTTTTGCTTCAATAAAGAAAGTGGTTTTCCTCCCCCCCCAAAGTAAAGATCCTTTAAGGTAACACATGTGTAAGCATCTTATAACTATATTTGCATTTTGTCTATAACCATTAAGGTAAAAGTATTAGTAACAGGACAAGTATGGCTAAATTTGTTCCTTGTTAACCTGCAAGATGAAAATTTTAGAGACTGGGAAACTAGAGTCTAAATCGTGTCCTTTCACTTCTGCTGTTAATTGGCTGAGGTATCAAACTGGAATACATTCTGCTTTATTGCTTAATAACAACGTATTTGTTTTTACCTAACCTGGAGCTTACAGTTGATGAGAAATAGCCAGTGTAGCTGCTATTTTGCAGGAAAAAATACATTCTGAATAATTCTGGTTCCTTTGTTTTCTCAGGGGGGATTTTAACCTGAGCAATTTCGAAGATGGAGTTTTGTCCTCCGCTTTCATGGTTGGACTTCTCGTGGCTTGCCCAATATTTGCATCATTAGCAAAGAGGTAATGAGCTTCCAGTTCTTTCATCTTAACTTCTGATGAATTGCTATTGTTGCAAGTGAATTTTTATAGACATAATGCTAGGGAGATGGATGGGGCAGAAAAGAAATGGCCATTAAAGGTTGCTAAATTTTAAACAAAAATGTGATCAATTATTGGAGAGAGTAACATTTAATTGAAATAATAACCATAAAAATCATGTCCGTGAATGCACGTAAGGATATGCTTTTGGTTCTAAAATGCTGATGATAGGTTCTGAATGGCAGTTAGGAAAAGCAATCATCATACCATGGGACGTACAAGTTAGGAATAGTATCCCTATTGTTCAATGTTCATAAGCACCAATGCCTATGAGGCAACAATTATGCAATGTTTAACCCGTCTCATTTAATGAAGCTGTCTTCCCTGGTAGTTTTGTGTGCAAGTCCAGAATGTTATACGTAGATTTCGTGAAAGAGTTGTATCAAGAAATATTGCAACAATAGTTGTTTGTCAGGTTGTAAGTGCATGTTTCATTTAAGTTGGTAAATTTTGTTTTGCCTAAAATATCTTTTTCATCAATTGAAGGATCTCCCAACAGTCATCTCCTTGGACCTAGATATACATAAAACACACAAAAATAAGTTCCTCTAGGGCTTCAGTGGGTTTGGAACTATCATTTGTGGCCCCAAAGTACCAGTTTAGCTTTTTGATGTCGAGTAGGTGGTGTGTGTAGTTCAGTTGTCTTGTTTCTTGATAAGATGTAATGGAGAAATTTCCTTGCATTTATGCAGCGTTGTTTTAGTTGGCAATCACACAGAACTGAAGTAAAGAATATTTGACTTCCTTTTCTCCCTAATAATTTTTGGCATAGAAGTTAGATTATGATTTAATTTTCATGGATTTACTTTTTGATTGAGCACTTATGCTTGTATGAAAAATTGCAGCGTCAACCCATTTAGGCTCATTGGAGTTGGATTATCAGTATGGACAGTTGCAGTGGTTGGGTGTGGTTTTTCATTTAATTTCTGGACCATTACAATTTGCCGCATGTAAGTACATTATCTATCTTGTGCCCTTCTTTGTATTGTTTCACTAAACAATTAAGCAATTTTTTTTTTCTGTCCTTTGGTAAGGAAATAAAGGTTTTCGCATATGTCAATAATAAGCTGTTATATGATGCACGCTAGTTCTGATTGTTTTTCTAGGCTAGTTGGTGTCGGAGAGGCTTCATTTATAAGTCTGGCAGCCCCATTTATCGATGATAATGCCCCTGTTGCTAAGGTTTTGTTTCCTTTCATTTGATCATGCCAAATTTGTTTGATTGGTGTTTATTTTTATTGGTATTAATTTCTTCTGCAGAATTGTTATCTAAAATGTCTGAGCTTGATCTGTTATACATATATGGTGGAAAACTGTGACTTTGCTACTGTTGACATGCCATCTAATTTGGTTAGACGCTAGCAAGAAGTTGGTACTTTGTTTTGGGTCCACTTATAAAATATGTTTTAATTTTTTTTGCCAACTCTCATTATAATTGAAATTAACTAAAATTAAGTTCAACAAGAAGTAAATAGAATACCTTAAATTTATTATACATGAGACTGTGAAGTCAGGTCACTTTTGGCAAAGGACATGTCAAAAGCAGTGCTTTGAGTTTATCTTTATTTGTTTTTGCATGGGCACAAAATTATTTGTTAAATTATGGATTCTATGTTGATAGATTATTGGTTATTCAAGCTTTTATTACAATGCCTTCTTAAAAAAATTATTGATGTGTGGACATCAAATAATTTTTAAATTATATACTTTAAGTTTATTAGGTTAGGCCCTTTAACATTTTATGGAGGTAGTTGAGTAAGAAAAATTTTATAGTGCTCAAGGAGTAATTAGTGACATCTTATTAATTACTTCCTTAGCTCATCTTGAAGAAAGAGACAGACACAAAGAGGAAAGAGAAAATGAAACTCATGACCCATCAAAAGCAATTAGAATATCCCTACCTAAGATATCTCTCTCCTACTGGTATCTATTTTTTTTAAAGTGGATCAAATGACTAGCTAATAAGATGTCACTAGTTACTTCTTCAACACCATAAAATTTCTCGTTGAGTGGTGAATTGTGATAAAAAGTTTTTTAGTGTTAGCTTGTTTTTCAATATTTAACAAGTACAAAATTAAAAGGAATTGAAATTAAGTTTGACAAATTTTGATTTTGTACAAAAGGATTGAATGAATAGCACATTAGATCGATAAATCATAAATTACAAAATTGATGGCAGTAAAAGGTTTTTTATTCTTTGGTTACTTGTATTTTAGGAGAACTATCTTTAAAAAAATTACTGCCTTAATATCTTATCCAAATTTTTGTACTCATATTTTTTCAATAAAAATATATTTTATTGAATATTTATTATTAATAATAGGTTTCATTTTACTTGTAATTGTGACATATTTATATATTTCTTTCAATATTTTATTGTATCAAATTTAAACCCAAACTAAAAATAAGTAGTTCAATATATTTGGATTGTAAAATAGAATTTCATTATAATTACTTGTAAGTGAAAAAGGGAAAAAATTGAAATAAATATTTTTTTATAAGGTTTTATTAGGAAAATTATGAATAAAAATAATTTTGGAAAATTAGAAAAAAATGAATTACAAAAAAAAGGGCTGGCCAGGGAACCAAATCCTTGCACTTAGGCCTAGTCCCTCAAACCCAATTTTCTCTCTGTGTTTTTCCATCTAAACACCTCAAAAACATTCTAGCAACCTCTATGAATTCATTTTCACCCTAAACAGCTCACGGAAAACCCATAAAAAAACCAGATCAAATTAAAAACATAATTATTTATCCAGCTTCCTATCTTTTCTTTCCTAACTTAACACCACCTTCAACAAATACCCTCATCAAACTGAATACAATTGACACCAAGATTATCAGATCCCATGTCCAGAATTGTTTATATATAGGGATTGGAACATAAAAGACTCAAAAAATATTGGGACTGGAATGAAAATAACACTTAATACTAACATTTAAATATCCTCTCGCAACAGTGGAAGTGGGTTTTGTTTTATTGTTATGTATAATGTATAATATATTTCTTTTTTGTGATCTTATATTTCATCAACTTTCATCTGCTCTAACCCTGTTGTTTGTGTCAGAAAACCTTATGGCTTGGAATATTTTACATGTGTATACCAACTGGATATGCTCTTGGCTATGTATATGGTGGATTGGTAAGCTTATTATAAGATTGTCAAGGTCCTTTTCGTCAAAGAAAATCTTGCCTGCATATGTAGAATAATATTATAATTACTGTCTGAGAAAGGACCAGCTCTTAGTATATTTTAAAAATTTACAGCATATGTCATCTCCTTTAGAACTATCAACACTTGCAGTTACTAAATAACATTTGTCTTTTTGTTCTTAAATAGATTGGTGGTCATTTCAATTGGCGCTTCGCTTTCTATGGAGAGGCAATTTTGATGCTTCCATTTGCTGTTTTAGGTTTTGTTATGAAACCTTTGCAGTTGAAAGGTGAAAGCTTGTTACATCTTGGTTTTTTGAGCTGAAGACAATTCCAGCTGTTCCTAAACAATTACTGATACAGGTTTTGCTCCTGCTGAGTCTAAAAAAGCACTGATGTCCATAGAGACTGCTGCCTTGGAAGTTCAAGGTGCTGTGTGTAATGATAATATGGAATCTCATTATTTTGTAAAATCTATATGTTCTCTAATTATGCATAGATTAATAAATAAGTCAAAATTTGAAGAGAAGCCATCTCATCTGCTCACTTCCACTTGATTCCTTGAACTCTCTCATGAAAATAGTGAACTCTAATGAAATGCAATTGAATGAGGTTTCTGAATACTTGCTCAAGATCAACAACCATGGATTCAGAAAGGAAGAACAGAATAGATGAAAATTTGTCCAGTGATGTTCAAAAAGGAATAATAGGATGTATGGAAATTTCTAAGTTTTGTATCCCCTTAGGTATCCTAGTACGGCCGTATAATTGACTATCTAAAGTTGCATGGCAGAAGTTCGAGAGGACTGATATATCATCATTTCTTTTTTGAAGGCCTTTTCTTTTGGAATTTTTTTACTACAGTCCACTTACTGTTATATGAAGTTGGCTACATCAGTAAAATGTGCCTCTGTATTCTGTTATTTAGTTTCCTATAAATAAAAGATTTTTTTCCTCATTTTCCATTGACTGTGTTTACATGCTGAACACAGATGCGGGCGTTTCTGTTGTCAAAGGCTCGATGAAATCTTCCAAGTGAGCTTAATTGTCCTTAGCTTATGACATGTATTGTATAGATAGCATACTGTAATAGATATAATGCTTATGTTTTCTATTTAAATTTGGTTAGACACCATTATGTGTGTGCATGCACACGCTCAGAGTTGGGATATGTTGGTGATTTATTGGATTTAAATTTGTTGCAGGTCAAATTGTGCATTCATTGATTTGAAGCAATTCTCTAGATTTGTGATAGACATGAAAGTGCTTTTGCTTGAGAAGGTTTATGTAGTGAATGTTTTAGGTACTCTTTTCTCACGCTACTTTATGTTAACCACCAACATTTCAGCTTGTCTTTTCTTTACGCAGACCACAATATCAAGGTTAAAACTAATTTCATGTGCTCTTAGCTGTCTTTTCTTGTCTTATTTATTTCAATGATTGCCTTGACAATCCAACTGTCACCTAGTTTCTGGAATTTGCTCTTTATGAGTTTTTTCCAGAACATCTGATATTTTACCATCTCTGAAATCATGCTGCTTTTCTACATCTCTGCAAACTGATTTCCTGAACTGTACCTGACTTTTTTGTTAGGTTACATAGCATACAATTTCGTCATTGGTGCATATTCATATTGGGGGCCTAAAGCGGGTTATAACATTTATAATATGGTAAGCTCGAGATTTGATGTGGCTATGACACCAATTATAAGAGCAATGATAGCACTTACCAATGCCTTAAATTCCTTTTTTCCTTCAATCTTGCATTACCTTCATAGTAAAGGCTTTTGAAACTAAACTATCAGAAAAAAGTTGAGAGTGAGAGTGAGAGTTTATGGTGTATCTGTTCTATTTGAAATCGTGGTCTTTTTGCAGAGCAATGCAGATATGATATTTGGAGGGGTTACCATAGTCTGTGGTATAGTTGGCACAATAGCAGGGGGTTATGTTCTGGATTTCATTAATTCCACAATTTCCAATGCTTTTAAGGTATGTATTCTTGCGTATAAAAGGAATTTTCTAAGATTAGAGCCTTGGGCAATTTTCTTACAACTTGAGTTGCTATGCTGAAAATTATGGAATATTCACTGTTTTGTCTTATTATAAAGAAGCTTAAACTAAATATGGTGTCACTGTATCTAAGCCCCTACAACAAATTCGTTTTAGGCTTTGTTTGCTTTGAAACGAAGATGTTTTGCCAAAAATTATAAGTGATTTTTTGGAAATCATCTACTTTTTTATTAACTTCAATCATAAGTTAAAAGATTGTTTGAAATGGTCCCTGAACTTAATTTGTATTACAATAAAGTTCCTGAATATTGAGAGAGGAGAGATAAGGCAAGAGAGAGTAAGGTTTGGTTTATGGATTTCTAGGATGCATTAGAATGTGTTTTAAGATTCAAAATAGGTTCTTACATGTATTTAGGATGATTCTAAAGTGCTTTTATCCGGTAAAAAAATGTATGTTGGAGGTTGGAGTTTTAAGGCACTGTTTGGGAACGTGGTGCAAACCGCGTTTCCAAAAAATTCAATTTTTTTTTTTACTAAAATTTAATATGTTTTGTATGTTTTGTATTGTTTTGATGTGTTGATATCAAAAATGATTTTAAAAAAAATAAAATTATTGGCATGCATTTCAGCACAAAAAGTTATTTGAAAAGCAACTGTAATTATACTATCAAATAAGCTTTAGTGGTAGCTAGTGGTGGCTGGCACATGATCCGTCACTTGCAAACAATGTATTGTCTTTTTTTTTTTTTGAAATTTTTTTAAAGATACCAAGCCTAGGGCGTCTAGTCCAAAAGCTTGGGCCTGCTATCCACTTGACCCAATACTTTTTTTCTTTGGTTTCCTTTAACTTTTTTCAATATTTATTTTTCTATTATTTGCTCGATATCAATTTTCTCTAAATAATTTTTGTTTTTTTTCATACATCCTCATGAAAAAATAATTATTATTTTCCATGAATTTGATTTTTTTTATTATTATTTATTCAAAATTAGTATGACAAATAATCATTGTTGTAAAAAATAATTATTCTTCATGCAACTTTATAAAATACTAATGATTAATTGTTAAATTGTTTTGACGATAATAGAAGTTATATAATTGATAATTAATAAATTTAAGATCATATAACAAATGTTTTATTCTTTGAAAAAAAAAATAGCACCGACCATAGATTAACATTTAGAAAAGGAAATAAATAATAAGGATTTATATTTTTTTCTTTACTTTTCTTTTTTCATTATTTATTATTTTCTCAAAATGTTCCACAAATAGTTAATGATTATTTTTGTATTTTTCATACAACCTCACAAAAAAAATATTATTATTTCAAAATTAGTATAAAAAATTCATTATTATAAGAAAAAATAATGATTCTTCATGCAACCTCATAAAAAAAAAATCAATTTTGATTACTGAATACCAATTTTTTTTAAATACTTATTATATTTATAATTGATAATTGATTAATCTAAGATGCATATTTAAAAAAAATCAATGATAATTAACACTAAATATAACATCAATCTTTTTTAAAAAAAATAAAGATCATCATTAATTGTAGATAACACATAGAAGAACAGGTCTAAGTAATAAAGATTTGATAATTTATAATTTTTCATCTTTTAGTTTATATTATTTTTGGCTAGTTGTGCATCACTTCAAAATTGATAATGATTCTTTGATATATGTTAAAAAAAAAATTGATATTCTGAATTTCTTGATGCAGAATTAAAAAAAAGAAAGTAACTATCAAGGAGAGAATAATTAGATTTTCTTAATCAATAGTTATGGACTCAATGATTAAGATTAACCACCGATTGTTCAAGCAACATTTCTTGTCAATTCTTGTCTTTTTCCGATTATTGATTCATTTAATTAGGTTTTATCAGGTGATATAGATAATTGATTGCATGTTTGTTTGTTTGTTTTATTTATTAAAATAAATATATTCGTAATTTATATTTAAACTAAAAAATAAAAACATGTGATATTAAATATTACAAAATACATATTCAATTAAAAAATTTCCTCAATTAATGTTAATTTATTTTAATTTCATTAACTTAAAATTTTAAATTAATTAAAATATTAAATAGATTTTATAAACTTGCCCGCAGCAACACATGGGTACCAAGCTAGTTTAATTGCTAAATGGTGTTCTACATCTCTTCATTTTTTCTTTACATCTTTTCTAGCGAATTCCTTTTCTCACCAAATCCCTCTTGTTTATCTAGTATTTTCAATATCCATAATTTTAATTGGATGGTCATAAATGATATTTAGGAGAACAAATATGTCAGTATTTTGCAGCTGATTGAATCGGCAGCATAAGCTTGCTTCTCAATCTCAAATTTAAATTCTTCTCATGGGTCCACGCTTGCTTTACTTGTGAGGCTGTCTCTGACCTTTAGGAGATGGTTGAGATTGGATTGTAGTCCTTAGAGTTAGCTTATGAATTTGCTAGACTGGTCAGCTGAGCTGTCAGCTGGCTTATTGTATGGCTTGAACAGTTCTAACTAGTAAGCCAATATTTTTGGTTTCAGAAACATACTCTTTTACAGGAACTTGTTTAGCTTTAATTTGACTTTACCAAGATAATTTCTGCTATTTCAAATACCTCACAAGAAGGGTGACTGTATTGAAAGGTTAGGTTCAATGGCTTTTTGCATAAAATGATACAGCGTTTCTAATTTGGTATAATGAGTTGCAGAATTTTCTAAATGGCTTTGGGCTATTTGAATATTCCCTTGAATTAGCTTTTGTCTCTAAAATCGTTGAACTCGTTGCAGCTTCTTTCAGCAGTTACATTTGTTGGCGCAATATTTTGCTTCAGTGCCTTCTGTTTTAAGAACATGTATGCCTTCCTTGCTTTTTTCGCTATTGGTGAACTACTTGTCTTTGCAACTCAGGTATTAAAATTTTCTATTAGCATCTGTTACACTTTTAGCATTTATAGAGCTTTTTTTTTTCTCTCTACTAAATGTTTATGTTTATTTTCAGGCTCCTGTAAATTATGTATGTCTTCATTGTGTTAAACCAAGTTTGAGACCAATATCTATGGCTATGTCCACCGTTGCAATTCACATCTTTGGAGATGTGCCTTCCTCACCACTTGTTGGTGTTCTCCAGGTTTGCCTTCATATCTTTCATAGCATGCCTTTGCTGAACTGTTGTATTTTGTTCAGAAAAAAAATAAAACACCTGTTTTTTCTTTAAAAATGAGGCATGAATCTTAAGAAAAAAGGAAGCATAATTTTATTTCTTTCCTATGCATATTTTCAAAGTACAGAATAATTCAATAACAGAAGAATGGTAATGAAGACAACATAAGTGAAAAGAATTATGTATCATATGCAGAATTCTGAATATGTTTGGCAGAATGTCATGCAGACCTAAAAGGGTCACAGATGAATTTTATGTGGAGTGGGTCTTCCTTTCAAAGAATGAATTCTGGAGAGTATGTTGCCTTCATAAATTGGATCTATGAGGCTGTTTTATTTTGGAACTAAACAGAGATAGAGAGAGGGAGTTCTTTTGATTTTTTAGGTTATCCAACTATCACGGTATCACCTGATGATCACAGCAAGTGAAGTTTTACCCATCCACATTTTTAAGACTAGATTGATATTTTTCTCTTATGCGTGCATAGGCAATTATTCAAGTCCCTCTACTGTTGATATATGTTTCAGGATCATATTGACAACTGGAGGAGTACTGCTCTTATTCTGACGTCCATTTTGTTTCCAGCAGCTGTGATATGGTTTACAGGTAATTTTTCGTAGTTATTCCTCAGTTGTATAGCATAATTATATTTGATTCATCATTTGCTCTACGGCAGGTATATTTCTACATGGTGTGGATAGATTTAATGAAGAAAGTGAGCATCCTCAAGAAACTACAGCTGACAGGTCTAACACAACGCCTTTGCTTAATGGGAAGGCAGCAGGAGCAGCAGAAACTTTGGCAGAACCATAAAGTTTTCACCGGAATTGTATATAGCATTCGTTTGTTTTCTGCACAATTTTAGGGCATGTCCACTCGCAAGCCCAAGTCTTTCTGGTGTATAAAATCTTCCTACAGCGGATTGGAATTCATTATCAGCTACATCTTGTCATGTGTTTTTCCTTGATAAATTTATCCAAGTTATTCCGTATTTTTGCCCCCAAATAATCCTGTTGACATTAATCCAAGGAATAAGATCATTATGTACACGCTAAAATTCTTACAAATTCAAGTTTAATGTCGGAAATGTCATTCAAAATAAGCAAGAACGTCATGTCCAGGTGATGTGCATATCCCAATGGATAATCTCCACGACTGAACGATGTCAGATATTGTTTTTTTATCATCTATTTTACTACTTCTGATATGTTAATCTATGATACATATTATATAATCCAGTAATAGTAAGTCTTACCTTGATTAGTAATAAGATCAATATTTCTATCATTTGAAAAAAAATCGAAATAATTACAAGATGCACTACTCCTAGCGTTCCTCGTTGCTCTTCGATAAAGCGTGCCTTCGCCATGGGAAAATCCTCGTCCATCGACAACTTCCACGTGCTCTCTCATGCTCAACCACTTTCTCGATCAGCGTGTCCTTTGGATAAGCCCAGCTGAGCACACCCTCGTTTTTGCGGTTGTCAATTTGAAAAAAAAAACATATTTAAGTTTTTTTTTATATAAATTATAGTTATTTCTTAATAGATATTAAATAGAGAAGTTTTAATAGAATTCATGTGAATCATAATTGATAATATTTAATCAAATTAGAATTAGATGCTTTTTGAAATTATAATATCGTGCATTTTTTAGAATAGTTTTTTTTAAAATATATCAAAAAAATTAAATTATTTATTTATTTTTAATATTAATATATTAAAATTATCATAAAACACACTGAAAAATATTATTTTAATATTTTTCTTTATTAATAATATTTTTAAAAAGTACAAGTAAAAATTATCTCAAATAACCAGAAGTGATTAATGCTAAACATAGTCTAATTGTATGTTTGATATTGTAGTGTAATATATTTTTTAAAAAATATTTTTTATATAAAAATATTTTTAATTATTTTTATATCAATATTAAAATCATTAAAAAAATTAAAAAAAATTAATTGAAAACACAGTAGCGACTGAAAAAAGGGATAACTATAACAAGATTTTTATTACCAAAAGAAAATCTCAGCAACTGCGGTCATGCTGCTCAGCAAGGTGGAAAGTGAAGTCGTTTTTTCCATGCATACATAATTTTGGTTCATCGTTTTCATTTAAGACCCACAGTTTTTTCTTTGCCTGTTTTAGGTAAACCAACCTTATGCTATTCTCTATATAAGTCTTTCAATATCCTATTGTCTGCATTTTCTTTTCATCATGGCTCCTACAGCTTCGATGCTCCTACTTCCCTACCATAACAAATCAACGTCCCCGTCATCTCTTCCTACTTCAACACCCTCAGCTACTTCTTTTTCTGTGGCTAAGTTCTCTGCAATGAAATGGGTTCAACAAGGCAGTCCAATCTTCAAAGGGAGATCTCTGGGCAAAGAGTCATTCATGGCTGGTCCTTCTTCACCTGCTAATGATTCTGACAAGGAAAGGAGGTTTGAAGAAGCACTTGAACGCAGCTGCTGGTGCTAGGATGGCTGCATGGTTTGCAGTTCTTTCCTTCCAAGTTTCCTTCGTTGTTTTCAGCAATTGTAATATGTGACCGAAGGGGTACAATATGTGCATATGTCGTGCCAGAGATCATGTAATGACAACTAATTGTATACGTAAGGTTTTGAATGGATTCTACTCTGATCAAATGGGAGAATCAAAAAGAACTTGTTACTTTGGTTATATAGTTATTTCAATCGATTCTGGATAAATTACATTAAAACTTAACAACCAAGCACATCCATTAAGGTTACCATCACAGATCAATCAATTGCCAGTGTAACAACATTATTTATGATAGATGGAGGCTTGATGAAACTCCAATCCCCTTGACTCCTTTTGCATTGAAAATTTTCATCCACCCCATCTCTACTGACAGTGGATGGACACATATGAGGGCTGGTACACTTCAATGGACAATCCTAAACTTGGCGCATCCTAAACAATGTTGAAGGTAGTGGGATTGCCTGGGAGGGTTACCATTCATTCACCAACATAAAAATGAAAGGAGATCTCTAATTATATGGTGCAGGAAAGGTAATGTTTAGCGTTTGCTATTTCGAAATTGAAGGATGATAATATGAGGACTGTATTCCAACCACCATCTTGTATAAGCATGACCATAGTAACAGGAATGCATACAGTTTTTGTTTGTGTACCAGAAATGTAATCTCAGTCTCACGATGAAAACACAAACAAGTTGCATAGGAACAATGGATTATTCAAACTCGTTAACGAGGAAAAAATGTTTTGATATCATCAATGTATTGAGACAACACGGGGCTTGCTTGCCAGAAGGTAAAATTTCTGGCAAGTAATGCCAAAAACAATACTACTTCCAGCTCCATCTCAATAATAATACTTTCACCTCCGACTCTAGTCTACCAGTGGCTTTTATACAAGAGAAAGCTCTCCGGCTGGAATCGATCTCTTGACAAGTTTCGCCCAAGATTCATTGGTCTCGGTGATGACCTTGAGAGCATAGTCCTATCCATCATATGGAAACCATTATTCAGAGGAGATACGGAAGATTACAGAATGGAACAGGTAGCACCAAACATAAAATGACAAGAAAAATCTAAGGCATCTTGTACTAAATTATTATACCAAACTTCAATTGGCTATCAAATGATCGGAACAAAACAAGGATATTTATCAATTCATTCAATCATCAATCAATGACAAAGCAGTACATGGTGTTCTGCACCATCACATGAAGGCCATGACTAAGGTAATTGCAATTGAGGGTAAAATCGATATCCGTATATTGTTAAAGAGTTATGCTATTCAATTCATTTATCAGCTTGTGTAGGTCAATGTGCTCAAAATCAAATGTCTTTGATAATTGCATATCTAGATAATGCAATCCTTTTCCGCATAATATAGCTTTTAACAGCACGGTTAGCTACACCCACAGCACATGATAGCAAAAAAAAAAAAAACACCTTATTAATAAGGAAGAAGGGATGGAAATGAGGCAAAATTAGAACTTCACGAAGCTGTTACATACAGGCAAGGTTCTATTTCAAAAATAAATAAATAAATTACCTTGCTTGCTGCCTTGTTGCCAAGACCAAACCTGTTGGCAGGTTTCCCATCAGGGATCTTATAGTCTCTGAACCAATCCCTGATTGCAGTGAGAGTGCCCTGAAGATAACCACCAGATACTTAGTACTTCTATTTCTATTTATAGCACATTCTCTCATTTCCAGATTCAACCGAAGTCCTCATTTCCAGATTCAATCAAAGTCCTTGCTTGTTCTAGGACAATGATTGTCCGGTTAATTCAAAGTCCAGGCAGAAGTTCTATCAAAAAAGTACCTTCATCACAATCTTAACTTTTCCAAAACCATACCACTAATCGTCTAATGCTATGTCAGCAAAATGGGATTGTGATACATAACCCACACCTTCAATGAATTCCACATCCCCAACTTAGCATTCCAGATATATTCACTCATTTGTCCCACTTATTACAATAGCTTAGCATATCAATGCTTACAACTCTTTAATCATTTACTTTCATTATGCTGATAAATTAAAGGCATAAAATATACCCTTTTCCTTTTTGAATACAATCTAACCATTTAAGTAGAAAATGCTTTGAAATTATGACCTCTTAAAAAAAAATACCATCTTAAATCCAACATGTACGCATTTGGAGAAATTATGAAACAAATTATTAACTAATCAAAGATATTTCTAGTAGCTGATAAAAGAACAACTACTTTTCATTGCAACTGATTTTACAAAATTGACAAGTGGCTGTGGTGAGGTATTGCAAGGCTGCTTGGTAATAGAAGAGGACTTACGGGGAAATGTTTCTCTACATCATCAACATCATTTACGAGAGATGCTCGTGGATCATCCAAAGAGATAGCAACAATTTTCCAGTCAAGTTCCCCTTCATCAATCATGGCCAAAGCAGCCAAGGGCTTGACCTTGAGAATTTCACCAATCTTTCCCCGTCTTTCACCAATCTCGACAACATCAACTAAAAGCAGAGACAGCAATTTTACAAATCTGAAGTGCTACTTAATTGGAACAAGCAAATGCTAGAATCTGTAAGAAAGGGAAAATATCAAAATAGAACATATGCTGATATACCAGGGTCATTATCTCCTAATGCTTCTTCAACTTCGGCATTTGCAAAAGATGGGTCTTCCCATGTTTGTGGAAGCAATCCATAGTTCCAGTTTATGTTGTAGCTGAAAATAAGGCAGAAACAAGAATTCAAAACCAATAAAATATGTTCAGGCAATGAAGTAAGCAGAGGAGATGCAACCGAATGTTGAGCTACAATGGGCTAACATTAAAAGCGCAAGTGCTGAGAACAAATTGAAATATCTGTACGAAACCAGTGAATGATTTATAAAGGAAGCAACAAGAAAATCTTACGGATAGTATCTTAGTTTCCCCTTTTTGGTATCTTGCTTAATAGGAGTGAATTGCTCATCAGTAGCAACCTCCATCTTTGCGCTTGATTCTTTTGGTATTTCAACAACAAAGTTGAAAGCCCCATCTCCCAAGTGCAACGGTATGTCATGCCAGGGCGAAACCTGTAATACCAAACAACACTTGCATTACCCATAAGCAAACACAAAAAAACCTAAAGAAAACTGTTTTTAAGTTGTTGAAAAAAGTCCCAAATCATAGGTGCTCTCTACTTGAGTTTTCTTAATGGACTAACAGGTGACCCCGTCTCCGCGATTTGGACAAGTCGTCTCAATGCAAATTGGCATATACAGAACCTCATCTCCACTATAACAACCTTTCGTTTCAATTTTCAAATTCAGATTGCCATGGCTAAAATAAAAAACCAAGAACTCAAACTGAAACATAAAAGCACCAAAATCTCGCATTGATTAACAAGAGCAAAACTCAACTATCAAAGAACAATGCATTGTTATTTTCATAAATAAATATAATTTTAAGCACAAATATACACTGAAATCATTACCATTGGAGACAGGAAGTGGTTTTCTAAAGATTTTTCTTCTGGGTTTGGCAAATTACATTCATTCCTCGCTTATTATCACTAACCAATACAGATATCATAAAAAAGAGAAACTTCAGAGAAGTGAAAGATATAACCTTTTTGCCAGAATTGTCAAGAAAGTAGACACGGTAATCAAGGGTCTCAGGCTGGCCTTCTTCCTTGATTTGAACATCAGGATTGTAAATAGACTTGCAAGAAAACAACCTCTTTGAAACCCTTTTGGTGGTGGTGTTGAAGCGAAGGTGGTTGTTGAAGGTGGGAGCCTTTTGATTTAAACTGACGAATGGTCTTTTAAGGAGCAAGCAGGATGCTGTTGTGCTGGTTGCAGCTGACATCACTCTCGCAGTCGCCATTTTTGCTGCTAGGTTCACTGATAGTGCCCTTTTCTTGGTTAGATTCACTGAGAGAGTACTTCTTGTGAGCCAAGCCTCAGTTTAAAAAGGGAGGGCTTTCTAAGTTTTTGAGCCACAGAGAAGAGAACGAGTTCTTTGTACGGTCTTGATAGGCTGCCTGCGTCCCACACTCTAATGTCATACCCTTGAGTCTTGCCAGAATCTCAGCTACAGAAATATGTTATCATTCATTCATTTACTTGGGGGGACATATTCGTATAATTAAAAACCACGAATTATAAGTTTTTTTAAATAAAAAATTAGTATAGTGACGAAATTTTATTTTTCTAGTAAGATAACATAGATTAAAATTTATTATGAAAATAGCATAATTTGTTTTAAGCTCATATGCACGACCATGGTAGGTCTAAGTATTTTTTTGGATTACACGCGCCGTGGCTTGTGCTACTCGGCTTCAAAAATATGATTTTTTTTTAGTGTTAATGATTTGTTTTTGTTGTGCCTTGAATTCTCACTATTCTTTTTTATCTTTCCTTTTATCTCTTTTACTCTGGTTATTATGAGAGCCCATTTCTTCTTCTTCTTCTTTTTCTTCCTCTTGAGCATTGTATCTTATTACCAACCTAGTCATTGGATCTTCCCGTATGTTGTCTTACCGTTGGATTTTCCTTTTTTTTTTATTGGCCATAAAAGATTTATACTTTGAAAAGAGAATTACATTTCCAGTATGCTTATAGCTAAGATTGAATTGGACATGTGTGTGAGGCATTTTAAAAGAAAATTAACATAACATAAAAGTGACGTGTGAACTGTGCTATTTTTATAAATAAATTTTTAATTCTTCTATTTTGATTAAATTTTTCAGTCATTGTGCTATTTTTTTTACATATAAAAAAATATATATTTTGAATTTTGATTGATACCATCTCTAACATCGTTGTTTTCTCTCATTTGGATTTTGTTTTGATGGACACTTCCCATTATATGGTGTAGGGACACCTCCAAACTTTGGTAAATTTTATATTCTAATTCTAAAAGTTTTTAATTTTTTAAATTATACACTTAAAGTTAAGATTTTTTTATTTAGCAGTAAGAGTTTTTTTAATCAATTTAAAAATATATAATTTGTCTTTTTATTTATTATTTTATTTAAAGTTTAACCCCGGATTTTTCATCCCTTGGCAATTTTATGATTTTTTTTATATTAAAAAAAAAACAATGACTTGTCTATAGTATTTAGTGGCTAAATTTAGTAGAAAAAACTCCAGAAACCCATCCAAGGAAAGTTCCAACAATCAAATTTAGCAATGAACTCCTAAAGACAAAAGCTTTTGTGCGCTTGTCCAAATCATAAATATTTAGTTTTGCTCACATGCAAGAGAACCATGCCCCTCGCCTCAAAAAGGTGGTTCTTTCTTTCTGGTTACAAATAGTAACACGGTTTACATTTGTAAGAACCGTGAATGAACACCGTACCAAAATGTGTCCACATCCAAGTACTTAGAGCAGAAGGTTATGAATGCCTTCGATTAAAGCAACAGTTTCTGGTTCTGCATATTATTTTCCATAAAAAGCAAAGTTCACTTGTTGCTGGCATTTGCATGCCAGGCCAGCATATCTGGTATATTTTATCAATGGCCCGTGTAATTAGGCTCTTGATTTTTTTTATTTGCATAGTCGACTGCCCCATGTTTTTTTAAAATAAAAGATTAGATAACTTGTGGTCTGATTCATTAGTGACTGAGAAATCAAGGTTTTAAGTTTTTTATATATTAAAAAAAAACCTGTTTTTTATCTTTAAAATAACCGTAAAAACTGTAATAAACCTAATAATAATCTCAAAAAAAAATCTCAAAAACTAAAATTAACTTGAAAAAATATAAAATTTTGCATAATCCATTTACAATAATATTAATATATGAGAGAATGAAACTTCCTGAGTGAAAAACCTAAGCCTTCTAGAGAAATGATTTGATGCAGTTTTATTTATTTCTTTCTTTCAAATAATCAAGTATCCACAGCTAAGCAGATTCATGGAGTTTGGCACTGCATCAAATCATATGCGCCAAAGAGCACTCAGGAAATGCAAAAACCGAAGCATCGACTTGCAGACTTTTATACAACTTCGAAAATCAGCAACCAAAAAACAAGCTCAGTTTTAATGTCAATAATTTGATTACACTTTTAAGGTAAAACACCTCTTAAATATCCCACAGGAATCAAACACATCTTACACGTTATTGAGTTTCGGATCCATCAGTATAATGGGCACTCCGTTGGAACAAATATGGATTGGAGAGCCACTAACAGCAATGCAAATTGTAGAAAGCACAAAGGGAAAGTAGTCATAAGGCAGCAAAACATCAGCTCTGTTGGATTCCACTAGGCCAAGTTTGATTCTTCACAGGGATCAGAATTGCTTCAACTTCTGATAAAGTTTCTTGATCCTTGCCAAACGTAGCAAGTTCCGTAGCAGCAGAAACATTCTCCTCAACCTGATCATCAAAAGAGGTGCATCACCCGCACAATTATGGCGTCAATAGTGTAGACAGAGACTTTGTCATCATTAGCATGGTAAACATGACACATCAGATAAAGTGGATGTTAACATAAGCACTAAGTAGTTCAACCGGGTATCTGCTGTCCACCTCTTAATTACTTATTTAGCTTTTGAATTGGATGCTTTGAGCCTTTAAAAAAAAATTGTGCATTTGTAAATGGACAACAGCTACCTTACAAACAGATGATGTAACAAACAATAGAGCATGTTATCGCACAAACATGGACCCAGATTTACATGTCTATGCTAGTAAAACTATGCAGGGGGAAAGGATTGAACAGAATACTATGGTAAAGCTCAGAAAGTGCGACACTTGAAATTGAAGTTTAATACTTGTATATCAAACAAAATGTGGAAATCAAGGGAATGTAGGAGTACCTGTCTAACAGAGTTCATGCCAACCAGCACGGATGAAATATCCTTATTCGACAAACTGTATTGCATTGCTATCTTTGAAATATTCTTCCCCTTCTCTTTACAGAAGGCAGCAGCAGCTTCACATGCAGACTGTGGTTGGGGGTGGAGATCAATTAACTTCGCAAAAATGTAATCCATCTTCAAGTGAGCAAGTATTGCAAGCATATCCAAGATATCTAAGATGAGATGCATGGTACAGCAACCTCTAGAGACAGCCCATAAATATCTTATTCATATTATCTGATCAGGATCTGTTATAGGTGGAATCGGAAATTTGCCTGAACGAACGTGCCCTATTAGATCCATATCGAACAGCATGATCTCAGATCTTTCCACTTCAGAAGGCATTCTTGATCCCATCACATGACATGAGTGCTAGTTGTGATCCTCAATAATCCATTTAATACATTCATATGTAATGTTACAATTGGTTCTTCGTCACATGACTTGCGACTCTGTTATCCTAACAAGAATTCAAGTTTGATCATAGCTCCTAAAGATAAATCCAGCTTTTTTGACACATAACTGATGAAACTATCCTTCTCTCTTTTTGAGGTCGACATAAAATTGGTGAACTTAAAAAGAACAGTATTAATGCGGAGGTGTCGATGGTGGTGTGCCATATGTGTGCGTGCACAGATATATGTTTACATCACTCACCAAACTTCAACTCTTGGTGAAATATTACCAGACAAATTAGCTGGCAACATTTGCTTTGACTGTTTCAGCGAAGCAGTAATGTGATGAAAAGCCAAATGATATGGACAGAAAGCTTAACAGATTATTTAAGGGGATGAGGGCAGACCTTCAGTTCAGGAGAAGCTGGATGCCACTCTGGAGGGCCATTCTCTGTTAGTAGCCCCATTGCTAGTGGAGACGCACTAATTACACCTACACCTTTGCTCTTCAAGTAAGGCAATAAATCCGCCAACGTAGAATCATTAATACTATAGCGACAATAAGACAAAATAACGTCAACTGTGCCAGGCGGCACTCGATCAAGAACATACGTAAATACTCCCAACGGCAGCCCAGTTATACCAATAAAACGAATCTTCCCTGCTTCCTTTAGTTTCCGTAGCGCGGGAATTGTTTCATTCACTATCTGTCAATAAAACCAAATCAAACCAACCCAACTCATTCTTTTCCATCACATCCTCGTATTTTTCTAACAAAATCTGAACTTTAGAATCTTAAAAAAAAAAAAAAAAAGCTAACAAGAAAAAAGCAGATATTGCAAACCCAGGTAGGAAAGTAAAATAAAATTAAGAACCTGATCAAGAGACCCAAATTCAATATCATGGCATTGGAGTATATCAACATAATCCAACTGCAATCTTGCCAAGCTCTCATCAATACTCTTTGTCACTCTCTCAGCACTAAAATCAAAGCCCTCCACATATCTTCCACACTTTGTGGACACAATATATTCATTTCTCGGAACTCCTAGAGCTTTAAGTCCCTTACCAAGCATCTTCTCTGACAATGTCCCTCCATAATACCTTTCAAATAGCAGCATCAAACATTGTCGTGAACAAGAACAAAATAAAAAAGTGATAAATAAATAGTAATAGTGGCAAATTAAAAGAATAGTTCATTGAGAAGGAGGAGACATACGGAGAGGTGTCGAAGAAATTAATGCCAAGGAGGAAGGCTTCGCGGACAGAGGAGATGGCGTCGTGTTCAGAGACAGGGCCGAAGACACTGCCAAGTGGTGAAGCTCCAAAGCCGACGCAACTAAGTTTGAGACCCGTGTTTCCAAGGGGTCGAAGCTCCAGGTTTGGGTGCGGATATGCCATCTGATTGATTTGGAAAAAGTTTTGGAGATTGCTTTTTGAAATGGGGAAATGTAGTAGTAAGGATTCGGAAATGGCTGAGAGAGAAGGGGAAGCGAGGAACGCAGGGGAGATGGTACAGATTCTCTCTAGGAGTTGAGAGGTCCCTTCTCCTTCACACGGCTATTGGATTCTCTACGAAGGAAAAAAAAAAATATATATATATATATATAAAATTTACTTTGATGAATGAAAAAACTAAAGTTTTTCTAAAAAGGTTTTCTATATCTAAGCTATTAAAGTTTACACACACATACTACACATTTTATTGTACAAAATTAAAAAATCTTCTACTTATTTGAATAGAATTAAAAATCAGATACTTAATTGAGAAAATCATATAAGTTAATACATGCAATTAAAATCACTTTATTCCTTGCTAGAAAAACTTAAATTCAACGCATATAGTTGCTTGTTAATACTGTATTTATGTTCAAATTCATCCCTTATATTATAAGTTTCTCGTTTAGTTCTCAAACTTACTTAAATTTAATGTTTTACCCTTTGTTTGGACGGATGAGATTTGCTAAAGTTTATTGTCGTTTTCTGTGTTTGCAGCAAATAATGAGGTCAATAATTCAATTCAAAATTATATAGAATATCTAAATTTTATAAAATGATAGCTAGTATGATTAATCCCACCTATCTTGTACTTCATGAGCAATTATTTTTTTTAGAATAACGTGGGTGTCCGGGCCAGCTTACGTACACTACGACTAATCTTATGGGCCCTGAAGTTAACGACCATGTAAGCCTTCAGTGGCCATCATATGAGTAACCAAAAACTCGAACTTGAAACCACAGAGAGAGCAAACCCTTTGATTTCAAGTTCTTACCACTTGGTCACCGCCTAAATGGTTTCATGAGCAATTATTAAGTTAGTTTGTTGTCGGTATTCATACACGACACACAAACGTATGTGCTTGCATTCATCATCACGTGACGTGTTATGGGACAATGTTTTTGTCAGGGCAAGGGATATATTCCTCCCTGGTTGTTACCTGATTCTCGATCGAATCTAGAAACAGGGAAAAAAATCAATTGAGTCCCTGATATGATAAACAGAATCACACAACCCAGTTAATCCAGATCTTAAAAAAATTGCCTTTCAAATCATAAAGAACGAAGACTTTTTTGTCTTAAACTTACATAATTTTTTTTCAAGAAAAAACCACAATTGAAAGTGTTAATTGGACAATGTTTGATCAATAAGAGATAGAGATGGATTTTATTTTGTTTATGTTTTAACTTTTAAGTTATCTTTGTTATTGTGATAATTTTTGTTTGTTTTTTTATCTAATCTCAAATAAAAAGATTTTTCTGTTACCAGACAATTTTTATTTTTTGTATTGGACTTCACACACGTAATTGTATTTCAAATATTAATTTTATAAAAATTAAAATAATTTATTTTTTATTTATAAATAATTGTTATTTATTTATTTTATATGAAAAAAGCTATTTATGGTAGTTTTAACTATTCTCATATTTGCTTAGATTGATTTTAAAAAAAACCATGATTAAATTTTTTTTATCTATTTTTTAAAAAATTAATCATAAGAGCTATCAGAATACTCAACATCCATTTAATATATAAAAAATAATTATAAAAAAATAGTAACATATTTGATTAAAAAAACAGACACAAAATGTAAAATAATTTATTTTTTGAGTATTTTTAAATAATTTATATACTTTCAAAAATATAAAAAATATTTTTTTATTTTTTTATTGTAGGATAATAACTAAATGCTTTATTAAAAAACCATGTTGGAGAACATGGAGGTTTCTCGTAGTTATAATTCTAGTCGCTGTTGCATAAATATTTCAACGGTGAGAGAAAACCTTTCCTTGTATAACCAATTCAGCCCTAATATAAATTTATAGTAGTTTGTTTTAGATTGCTATAATGAGGGCATTGGTAAATTGATAGATGTTAGCAAAAATTATTGTTATTATTATTATTTTGGTGCAGGGAAAAGGGGAAAAATTAAAGCTACGAGCGGAGAAAAGCAACTCCAGCCATTAACACTGAAAATTAAAAGAAAACGGTCTATTATTTCAGCTTTACCGTGAATTCTCTTATGTTCACTCCGTTATTCATAGCAAATTTTTTCCTTCTTGGTCTATGAAACTTTTAGTTTCTTACTGATTAATAATTGAGATTAGTTTCTTTTTAATTTTATTATTTAAAAAGTTTCCATGATTTTAAATATTAATATTTATTTTATCCAATATGCCATGGAGTATTTTAATGTTAAATTAAAGATCTATTTTATAAAATAAATTTTAAATCTGTTATTAAAAAAAAAGAATAATAATCAAAATCAAAGTTGGTGAAAAACAAAGATGTATAATTCAATTTCATCCCCAAATTTTTTAATTATACATGACTAGTTACTACTTTTTACATTTTTAAGTTAAAAACTTTATTTTTAACATGTTCAATTTATGAATACTAGGAAATAAAAAATAAAGTTGATGGGAAACAATGATGAGAGAGGTTATAGTTAGTCGATCATATTCCATCTATCTTATGACTGAACTTGGTATCAATGGTTTAATATGAACAAAAAAGAATTCAATTAAGGTGATTTTATTTTTCAAACATGTCAAAAAATATAAATCAAGATGTATTAAGTTATTTTTTATTTAATTTTATTTCAGATTTTAAAACCAATTAGAAGGTCTCTAGGCTTCAAAATACATTTGTTGTAATTTCTAAAATGTTTTAGAGGTATTTTTAGACAACACCAAGCTGAGAAATGGGTTTTTAAGGTCTAAATACCTAGACTCTTATTTTTATACCACAAGAAGTAGGTGAAAAATATAAAAATAAACGACAAATCATCTAAGAGCCTAGCTTTTTCAGCCCATTCATACCTTAGTTTTTTTACAACAACAAGTTCTGTCTTTTTTTCTTGTTTTTTTCTTAATGTTCTTTTAATTATCACCCCTATTTTATTTTTAAATTGTCTAGTTTAATTTTTTAATATTAATTAATCTTTTGGGTTATTTCTATAATTTCATGATACTTTAAAGAAACTATTTTAATTCATCTTTGATTTTTTTTTCATCTTGGATTTTAAATAGACCATTTATATTTGCATAATTTATTTATAAGAATAAAAATCACATGTGCTTAATGGGTATAATGAGTCTTGAAACTTAATTAAAAAAAACGTATACAAAAATATTCAAGATAAAATATTTACAGCTGTATTTATTTTTATTTATTGTAAAGAAAATCAACTTTCCATTAAAGTTCTTAATCAAAGTGAATGAATCTTATTCAATTTATATTTTTTATGTTTTTCAATCCATTTCATTAAACATGGAGATTATCTTTTCACTTACTAATTAACAAAAAATATAATAATAAAAAATGTATTCCCAGCGCCATCAGCCAGCATAATTATAACAAGTGGAGTCACCTAAAAGAAGCTCGGGCAGGCAAGCAGGAGGAGCGTTCCCAGTAGTAGAATCACCGATACCAGGAGGCAGGAGCAACCATGCTAGCCATAAAATCAACGCAAGGTTTTTTTCACGAAAGACATATAAAAGCATGGTTAAAGAAATGGATGGGATAGAGATAAAATTGGATAAGGACCGAAATTTATGATTTCAATAATAATTAACTGGGAATGTGGTTGGAGGAATTCTCAGCAATTTGTTTTTAAAAAACGATAAATTTAAATCATATATTATAAAATAATATAAATTATATCTTATAATTTTATATAATAATTTAAGTTTTTAAATTTAAATATTTTTTGACATGGTATAAAATTTTTATTGACTAAAAAATTACAAGTTGAATTCTCGTCAAATTAATTAATAATATAAGATGATAGAAGTTTATGCAGATTTAAATTCAAAAAACTTACACTATATGATATATATATATATATATATATATTAAACAACTTAAATTTATACATTGAAAATACACTGTAAAACGTTTACCCATTAATCGTACTTACCACGACGAAATGAATGTTATATTCAAATTTCAAAACTGGTAAGTCAGATCAGTTGCCGACAGGGTCACAAGATATTGGGATGAAACTACGAGGAAACCTCCCAAGTACTATCCCGACAAGACAATACCTGCTTCACTTTTAGCTCTCTCATGGCCCTTTTTCTCTCCAAGTTGATAGAATGTAATGCAAACTGTACGAAAGGTAATCAAACTGTACGTCACTCTCTGAAACGCAACTCTGGATTGCCTGAAGTTCCCTTCACAAACACTGTATATATTATAAATTAAATTAATTTGATGTTAATATTAAAAATATTTTTTAAAAAATAAAAAATTTATTTTAATATATTTACAAATAAAAAATACTTCAAAATATTTTTAAAAATATATAAAAATAATATTTTTTAAATTTATTTTTCTGAAATATATGTTAATAATATTTTTTTATTTTTTAAAATTATTTTTAACATTAACCTATCAAAACGATTTAAAATATATTAAATTTTTAATTTTAAAAATAATAAAATTTATTTAAAATTATTGAACAAGCCTAAACTCAATCTAAATAGTATCCTTCAATTTTATTAAAAACAAATTCTAATTTTCAATGAGCATGATTCAAAAATATCCCTATTATCTAATTAAAAAAATTGAGTGTTAAAAGACATTTTTTCAAAACAATCAAGCACCGACTACTTCTTTGTTGTGTATCTGCCCAAGAATACTGACAACGTGCTTTTCTTTTTAACTTTTTCTTCAAAAAGATTTTTTTAATGTTTACATAAAGGATAAAGAATACGCTTGTGACAGTATAAGATAATATTTGAGATTATAATAATAATTGTTTTTTAAAATATTTTTTATTTAAAAATATATTAAAATAACATATATATATATATATTATTTTTTAAAATTTATTTTTAATCTAAAATTATAAAAAAAATATTTCAAAACAAAAAAATCACAAAGATTTTCAAAAATATTTTTCAAAGCCAAAACAAAGTCAATTTAAAAAGAACCTAAGAAGGTTCTCACTCATTTTCACGGGCTGTCAATTATAGCAAGCTGAAAAATAAAATAAAAAACCCCACTAAACTCCATAACCAGTATTTGTTACCAGCATTTTAAGGCCTGGAATCAACCACTGATCCAAAGGGAATAAGAGCAAAACATTTAGCATGCAGATCCATTTAAAGATCGTCAGCGTTTAAGTATTCATTTAGAGTTGGTTTTTTTATAATGACAATGTTTAATGTTTTAAATATATTTTGTTGAGAAATATATTAAAATATTATTTTTAATACTAGTATATTAAAATAATTTAAAAAATAAATTTTTTTTTTAAAAAAATACTTTCAAAACACAAAACAAATTACCTTTTATTACATAACATTACACTTAACAAGTGCAAATTTTTATTTTAATTATGAAATTTGTTTAAAAAATTAATTTAATTTAAAAATTAAGTTATTAAATAAAACTATATTATATAATTTATGTTATTCTATAACATATATTATCAAGTAAAAGTTTTTAAATTTTAAATTTATATTATTTTATATTTAATTTATATCAAATAAATATAAATAATAAAATTTAAACTTATAATCACTTTATTCTCAAAATTCTAATACTATATTAATAAATTAATTAAAAAAATAAATTAAGATACATTATATTATTTCTGACAAAATCAACCAGTCAATAATCTCCGCTACTTGCTGGCACCTCGTTACGGGTCTCAATTTGTAATCATGAGCCAACCTCTTTATGGGTCGGTTTTCGACGGGCCGTACCCACCCACCAACAAAAAGGATGTGAAAAGTAAAAGGGTGTCGTTACCTTATTGGCTTAAGAATTCAAGAAAAGTCACTGGAAGGTTCAAAATTGAACCAAACCATCCGTACCATTCGATGACGCGTTTCATTTCAGTTTTTTGGCTAGGATAATAGGGTTTTTTTGTTAAAGTGTGTTTTATTTTAAAATATATAGAAACAATTTTTTTAATTTTTAGAAATTTATTTTTAATATTATCTCATTAAAAAAATATGAGTAAAAAATAAATTAAAAAGAAAATTCATTTTGAAAAGTACGGTTCAACTGCAAAGCTAAATACCCCTAAAACTGTTTGCTTTATTACTTAATAGAACCATATTAACTTTTTATTTATTTATGAATTTAATGTTAAACTTGTTTAAGCATTTATTTTTTTATAACGACTATAAGCATGCTTTCAAGGACCGGACAATAGCTATACAAAAATCAGTTTTAGCAGTCCACGTACAATCACTAAGGTTTAATTGCATTAAAATAAATCGACTGTATGAAATGCTGCAAAATTAACGTGGGCTTTGTAAGAAATATTAAAAAACAAATTCAATTGCTAATTTGATAGACATGGTGTGGGGCCACATCCTTGAAGATGAAAGGTTTCTCACCAGCAAGCCTTGAATGTAAATTTTCAACGGCTAGCTGGTAATCTATCCCGTAAAGTCTGCAAAACAACAAAAAATGATTTGTTAATTGTTATAAGTTAATTGGCCTGCCAGCAAAAACGGCCCACTAAGTTAAAATATTCCAATTTGCCATCGGAATATCAAGCTAATACAGCCTATAGTCATCAAAATTACAGTCTTTATTCACATCTGTTATTACAAGAGGCGGAGAAGCTATAAAAGTTGAATTATGAGGGCAGGGGACTCTCCTGCTTTAGTGGAAGTTTGACATTGAAAGCCTGGTAAGCTCTTACTAATTCTCTTCCATTCTTTTACTCATCATCAGAAAGGAGCTTCTGCCATGGAAACTTCATCAATTACCGCTTTATATGAACTAGTAAGAGCACCTGTGATCATTATTGCACTTTAATTATCAGATATAGGAATTTGGAAACTTTTTGTTAGTAATTCAGGATTTGTCAGATACTGAAATGTAAATATTACTGATGCACAGGGAATGGAGGATCCAGGCTTCACCAACCAGTGGTACATGAACTCCCTTGATGATATCAGCTTACTTCCATTAGCTGCTGCTGCATTTGGAGAGAACGTACACCATCCTTTCTCTCACCAAAATTTCAACCTCAAAACCCCCATGGATAGTAATCCTACTAGCATTAATGTCAGGCCACCAAAACAAATGAAAACTTTTCATTTGTCAGACCCACAATCTGCCTTTTCTCCTAACTTTCTTTCATTTGTCAATCCCAACCACGCAAATCAAATGGGATTGGTGAAGCCTAAAGAGGAGGCAGTATGTTCCCAAAGCATCAATAACTTCCCTTCTGACATGGTAGTTTCCCAAGATATCTTTGGGAGCCAAAACTATGTATTCAAGGCTTGCCAAGGACCTGAGAGGATTAGCACAAACACCACTAGACTTTCTCAAAGTCAAGATCACATTATTGCAGAAAGGAAGCGGCGAGAGAAGCTTAGTCAACGATTCATAGCTTTATCTGCTGTAGTTCCTGGCCTGAAGAAGGTAACAAGCTTAATCCAGATTATTCTTTATTATCATTCCTGATAGCTTTTCATTTCCAATTAATCATGGTATCTGGGATATCTTATATATGTGAGCATGCCGTGTTTTAGATGGACAAAGCTTCTGTTTTAGGAGATGCTATCAAGTACTTGAAACAACTGCAAGAGAAAGTTAAGACACTCGAGGAACAAACAAAAAGGAAAACCATGGAATCAGTGGTCATTGTGAAGAAATCTCATATCTATGTCGATGAGGGTGATGTCAACTCTTCCTCAGACGAGTCCAAAGGCCCTATTCATGAAACTTTGCCCGAAATTGAAGCAAGATTCTGTGACAAACATGTCCTCATAAGGATCCATTGTGAGAAAAGGAAAGGAGTTTTGGAGAAAACAGTGGCTGAAATTGAGAAACTCCACCTATCAGTAATCAATAGCAGTGTTCTCGCATTTGGGACATCTGCTCTTCATGTTACTTTTATTGCACAGGTAAGTTCTGTCCTCAGCCAGTTCTTTCAAATATCTAGTTTAACATGTGCATGCATGTGTCTTCTCCCTTTTCGAATACTAATAAAGGACTTGTATATCCACTTCTTGCAGATGGATATCGACTTCAACTTGTCATTAAAGGATCTTGTGAAGACTTTACGCTCAGCTTTCGAGTTCTTCATGTGAAAAAGAAGCTGCTTCAAGCTCAGTTAGTATGACGGTCTTATCAGTTTATCTGATGCTGATGGAAACTTAGAAGACACAATAAATAATCAGCATATATCGATACATATACAGCTCAAAGCTATCCTTCTAAAAGTAGACGAGGCCTGTAATGCTCCATCACTTTTTATCCTTACCTATAAGCTTGTTTGCTGTGAGGTTCATTTTGCAGGAGGGTTTTCTTTCCCTAATCAGTTTTTGCATGGTCAAATTCTTAGCCATGTCCAAGACCCATCTGTTTCAAAAGAGTGATCTCACAGCTAGTTTAGGCTTTTTTAGTGGGAGGTTGATTATTCAACTGAACATGTTAAGTCCCTTTCTTACCTAAGATGGTTATCCAGGGGAGATGGTTTTTTAGGTGTAGACAAAAGGCCTTGTGTTGTTGTAATTTTGTTTGATCAGTGTTTGAAGAGGCCGTCTGTGGCCTTCTTTTCTTCTTCTCCGTAATGCTCTAATAATGATCTGTAACAGTTTCGTTCAGACCAATGGGATAATTTACAATAGTAACTCCCATCCGCCAATGAACGTGATTATCACACACACACACGGGGAATCTTGTCCCTGGATTTACTTGAATGCTGGGAATGGCTTATGGAAACGAAAATGTTGCCCACCACTATGTTGCTGGATTGTTGAGTTTGACGAATTCAGTGCTGGTTGGTGTATATACTGTTTTTTATTTAAAAATATATTAAAATAATTTTTTTAATATTTTTTATTTATTTTTAACATTGAAAAATCAATAACATAAAAATAAAACACTAAAATAAAGCTACCACTCTCACTTTCAAATGATCCTTCGCGGGTCAAGAAGGAGAACATCCCATTCAAATCCAGTTGCAAGACGGAACCGAACCGCGCACAAACACAGTAACAGTCTATCTATACTTGAGATTTTAGAAGATTACATTAAAGCTCAAGAAACTATGTATAGAAAAGGTTGTCCAATATTTAACTTATTTTTAGGCTCAATTGACGCTCCAAAAAATTGCATCAATCATGAATCATGATTATAGAATGCCCCACCTAGGACACACACACACACGTATATATATATTCTTTAAGTTTTTTTAAAAGTCAGAATCATAAGAAAAAATTGAAATAGTATTCTAATATCACGGGATTAAATACTAGCCATTTTTGCGTAGTGGCTGCCTAGCCTAGTACTAGATAGGTTAGGGATGAGCTGGAATTGAGATATGGCTCCCAGACACTGTTAAGTTTTCCAGGATCGTGAAAGTTTAACTAATTATTATCACTAACATAAACTAATTCGTGAGGGGACAGCGTAGCTGCCAACACTGTTCATTCTCTTGTAAATTACTGTAAATTATAATATTAAGATTTTTAAAATTTGATTCTTGAATGGTATTTTTTGCACAATTTGGTTTTTTTTAAACCTAAATTCGCAACTAATTATATATTGTTTTATAGAGAAAGATTGAATTGAAAGTCAATCCTTTTATAAACAAAATAAAAAAATTTCAAAATAGATGGTGGCCTCAAATTTTATATATATATATATAAAATCCCATTCCCCAATTTTTTAGGGGTATAGGTGATTGATATTTAAAATTATTTAAAATTTAATTTTGCTATAAAAGTTAATTTCTCTTTTTTTTAGAAAATAAAAAACAATTTAAAAAAAAAATTATTATCAATGATAATTCTAATCACTAAAAAAAATTAAAACTGATGTTAATGAGTTCTATTTATTAAAATTGATGTCAATAAATTTTATTTTTTAGAATAATTTTATTTACATATTTTTTTTCTTACCTAAAGAGGCATATTTGCCTTGAAGAATGTTTTTGAATTTGAATTAATTTTAATTTTTTAAATTATTTTTTAATTTATTAATATGTTCATCAAGATATTTTATATTAAAAATAAGTTTTTAAATCAAAAAACCAAAATCTTGTTTTTCCAACAACCTCCGGTTGTTGGATTTTACAGAGGCAAATAATATATTATCTGCTTCTCTTTCTTTTCTATAGAAAAATAGAATGCAAGAACCATCCTTTTGTTTTTTTTTAAAAGACAAGCTTATATGTTCAGGTTATTTTTTTTAATACGCCTGCCCACTTGATCTTTTCTTGGTTTAATTCGTAATATTACTTGTATCAATAATGTACTTTTACAATCTTGCCATCACATTCCTATCATTTTTGTTTACTTCTAAAATAAATATTTGATATAATTATCATGCAATTTTTTATTATATAATTAAATAAAATAATCTTCAAGATAAAAATATTATTGAATATGATAACATGTATGATTTATTTTACTAGTTAATTTTATTGATTAAGTTCATTTAATTTTTTTCAAAAAATAAATATTTTTTTTTTATTTTTTTTTATCTTTTATCATTAAGTTAATTTATCATTGAGCTTTTTAACTTGTTTTTTTCTTTTATAGGTTAACCTATATTAACTTAGATAAATTAAATGTCATCTTAATATTAAATAAAAAATATTTAATACCTAACATTTATTTTTTTAGAACACATATCACTAACGCTTGAATTTTTTTCATGCTTTGAAAACTTTTTGATAACACCCATGGCTGCCAATGTACTAGTTAAATGGCTATTTGGTGCAAGATTGATAGAGAGCTTAAAAAAATGACCTGTTTTGGCCATCACTTTGAACTGCTCTGTTATTTTTATAATGATTTTTAAAAGTATTTTTTAAAAAATTAATATATTTTTATTTTTTAAAATTTATTTTTCATATTAGTACATAAGATAATTTTAAAATATTATTAAAAATAATTAAAAATTATTTGTTTTCACAAGCGTTCCTTCAAGAATTGACGGTCCGCAGAAGTTTTTGTATCATAGTCCCAGACAGTAATAAAATTGATAAGGTTGTCGTCCAAGACTACTTTCCGACTACTTTAATATTACTTGAATTATTGAACGGACCCATTGTGGCCTCAGTCCCCACAAAAGACCGTGATCTTGCTATGACCTTCAGCTCTCTCTCTCTCTCTCTCCCCCTCTCCCCGCTCGAAGATAACCAGAACACTAATTGTTAATTCCCAATAAAAATCAAAAGCGAAGAAAATGAAAATTCAAGCTGTACTGGTGGATATCAAAACGCAGAAAATAGCTTGGAAAATTATACTCCAGAAATGACAAACCTATACAATTAATATCATGGCCTTACCGTCACATGCAATGGATTATCCTTTGATATTTGATGCTGTACATGGCGTTCATTTGATAACCAAGAATACAGATGAAGAAAAGACAGAGTCCTTTCTTATCACTAGCCACTGGTATCAAACCAGAGTCCAGGGCAATTCACTAAACCAATGGGACTTTTGCATCACTTCAACTTTTCTTCATGATTTGTCAAGGAAGCAAGGCTATACTACAACATAGGCTTTGAAAATTTACTTGAGGAGAGTTTCCTCTGAGAAAAGCGTTCGATCTTTAACTGAAAGCTATGCTGTATAGTTAGCTACTTATTTCAAATTATTAATGCCCATTTTCTCCCACGTATTTATCTGCTATTTTAAGCCATGTGGTCTCGCTGATTGCTTCAGCCTGTGTGGAGTGCAGTTTAAACTGATATCATCTATTTTTTTAATATTTTCAAATCATTTTGATATTGCTGAAGATAATATAACTTAAGGGTTGAAAACCCAGCATGAGATCTCCCGGAGAATTAATGGATACACGAGTGGTTTATTAGCTGCAAGTTGCTCGATGTTCAAGTCATTCTGTACTCAGGATCGTACTGAGGAAATACGAGTTCTAAAAATGATTAAAGAAAAGCTAACGTAATGGCCGTAAGGATGTGATTGATTAGTTGAAATTTGTGATTCAATTATTATAATCAGTAAGAACCCACCATCTTTCTTAATCAACAAGTTTAATTAAATTATAGATGTTTTTTCCCCAGAGGGAAAGTCTATCATTCTATAAAAACGATATATAATGAATAAAAAACATAGGCAGCACTAGTGGGTGTACCAAATAAATAAAACAACCCATCTCCTGGAATCTTGGGATCATTAATCTGTTTCATATTTCAGCATTTTGGAACCGATTTCGCTGCTGTGGGTTGGATAGATTTTGATTTTTTTATTTAAAATTAGTTTTAAATATTTTATTATTATTTTAATATACTGATATAAAAAATAATTATAAAAAAATTAAAAAAATATTATTTTAATAATCTCAGAATAAAAAAAATATTTTAATAAGAAGACAAACCAGACCAACCAGTAATGTACCTAAATTGACTTACTGAAGCCAACCCAGCAGGCAGCAGATTTTCACTTAGATATTCAGAACTAGGTTTTTGTTTTTTTGACGAAGTTGTAAGAGCCCAGTAGACTTTGAGATAGATATACACAGTGACAAATATCCCTCTGGAATTCCCTGTTCCTTCCCGTCCATTACCGCTATGATTAATGTGTTGTATTCTACATGCCATGGTTGCCGGAAGTGAGGATGCATGTGATCCTCCACCTGTTACGCACTGGAAAATTGGGTACCAAGAGATCGAATGCAGCCATGCTAAGCTGGTAGCAAATATGGGCACCGACTATGAGGAGGCGTTCTAGAATGTTTGACCGAACGCGGCACCATACTCCTTCGATTGTGGGCTCGGTGCTGTACGTGAGTTTATAAACGGGTTACATTTTCCAATGATTTTGTTTGTTCACAAGCGCGCACACACATATATATAAAATTTATTAATAAAAATTTATTTATATTTTATTTTTAATTAAATATTTAATTAATGAGTTTAGAATAAATATAAAATTTATAAAATAAAAATATTATACAAATAAAATTAAAAAATTATTATAATCATTAGATTTTTATTACATCAAATTATTTTTAACTCTGGTCAAATTTTAGATTTGTTCTTCATTAGTTTGAGTTCTTCAATAAAACCATTGGAGGTTTATATAATTGTTAATTTTAAGATTTATAAAATTAATCAAGATATATACATAAAGTAACCCAAACATCTCTGTTAATCTAAAAAAGATATCATTTTTGAATAATTATATTAATGCTATATTAAAACTAAGTATTAATTAAAATTGTTAAAATTTGCACACTTTATTCCTCTTCAATTATATTTTTTAAAATTGATTTATTATATTTTTACGAGCTAGGTTGAATATGTAATTTTTTTTGTCTTTTTTACTATATTGACGTGTATTTAAATATTTTGGTATTAAATTGACAGTCAATCTTATAAAATACATCATTTATACCTTTAAAACTTTATTTATAACAATAAAAAAAATTAATTAAAAAAACCCTCAAGATTAAAAACTTTTTTATGCCCGAATATTATTAAAGGTAGAAATCACCTTATTAAGTTACTAACTAAATATATAAACACTTTAAATAAGAACTTTCTCTTCTTTTTTTTTTGCAACCTTCTCTTTCATCTTTAAACTTTTAATGATTAAAATGTAACAATGACAAAGTTTAAGAATAAAATATAATAACATAACAGAACATAGACTGAAAAAAAAAATTATAGAGATTGAATGGAACTTTACCGCGTGAGTTATTGAATAGGACATTAATTCCTACTTTATGTCAATTTGATCCATAATTTGTCAATTTAATTTTTTTTTTTTAAGACTGAAGTTTTACAGGTGTATATGATGTTTTTTTTTTATTAATGCTTTTGGATGAAAAGGTGGTTAAAATTTTAGTTTTTTTATCCAATATGCTGGATTCTTATTTTTCGGTCATGGAGAGTCAAGTTTGATGGCTTTAAAATTGAACCTGCAATGACACGTTGTCTGGACAAGTAGACAACATGTTAGTGCCTTTTTTAATAAAAATAAAAATAAAAATAGACAGACAACGTGCGGCCAACTTTGATTTATAAATTTTTTTTGCATCAGGTGCAAAAGCGAAGGTCCAGGATGCCTAGCTTATCACTTATTTATTTTATTTTTATTTATTCATTTTACTGTATAATAAAATATTTTTAATTAGGATTGTTATATTAAAATTTATAACTTGACCAATTATGCCTTGCTTTTCAAATGAAATTTGGTATTCTTCGGATAATAGTGTCAATTAATTTATAAATTTCTTATATGAATATAAAATGTATATGCATTTTTTTAATTAATTATTTTTATTTTTTTTTATATTGTTGAGTCAAATTATCATGTCATAATTTTTAGGTTTCTTGTTTTTCAATTGATATTTAATTTTCATATATCACTAAGTTTTTATTTAAAAAAATATTACAATGAAAAAAATGTTTTCAATAGGAAAAACACTTGATTAACGAACGGGGGTTTTCACCAAAGAAATATTCTTTTCATTGATTTAAATCATTTGAATTTTGCAAATACATTTTTTGTATAAATTCAGTCATTTTAATTATGAAAAATATTCACTCTGAGTATTGTATAATTAAATAAAAATAGGTTTCAAAATCATCATCCCAATACAGAGCCCCGTGCACACCTAGTTAATTAAGCTTTCTTTTACATTTTTGAAAAACAAAAAAATATTCTTACCGGATGCATTTCCTAAAAATTCATTTGATAAGTGGTGTGAGACCCAGTAATCAAGCACTGGTTAAAAAACGCATAGTAGTTTATACAAACAAATATATCATCCATCACCGAGATATGAACAGCATTTACTGATATGAGAAGAACGCAAGGGAAGAGAAAGGAGACGCGGTTTTTTACTTTTGGTTTCGCCTTCTTCTCTCTCTATCTTCTACGCACTGCGACTGATCCCATAGATAAACAACAGCAAGCAAAACAAAGCAAAAACATTTATTTATGTATGGTTATATGGCGGATGCCACAGCAGCTAAAATGTATATTATTGTGTTTTTATTTCTATTTTGGTATATTTTATGAAGCAGATTACTACTAGTGGATAAATCGGAAAGAAGGAAGCTAGATCCATTGGCTCAGCTCTTTCCCTACCAACAATCCCTTCCTTTCATTGCAGTATCATTTTTTTTCTTACAGTCAAATAGTTTCTTCCAAGAAAAGGCACTAGAAATGGGTGGCCCTCGACTTTCTCAGAATGCATGTTCCATGGGAGAATTCCTAAATCAGCGTCTTGCTAAATCAATTCACAACCAAAGCTGCAGCCGGTTTTTGTCCTTTTCTTTCCTGTTGGGCTTTCACTGTGGTTCCTGTTATAGAAGCTATAGTTTGTGTTCGCTAATGGAAAGCCCAATAAAATTTGTCCACTGAATTGTGTTAAAATGACGGGAGCAAAACCTTGATGTTTCTGGTTCAAGCATGCGGCACCTGTGACCTGCATGAGTTGCTTCTTATCAATCAAGTATCAACATTCACTTCTGATATTCTATCTTTTGATTGTATTCGCACGTTCTCATAACTAATAACATTATCTCCAAGGAAAGACGCTATTTTCACATAGAGAAAAACCATTTGTATTTTAATATATTTGATGTTCAAATAATGTCATCATTTCTTAGCATTGACTGAACTACTCATATGTAATTAATGGCAGAGCAGTATTGTACATCCAGTGCCTGTATTTTTTCTACATAAATTTGACTAATTGTCTTTGGTTCTCTAGATATGACATACGGTGGATGCAGTCGAGGAGGACAGAAATACAGGTTTTATCGATAAAGCTACTTAATTGTTATGATATTATGCTTTCATTATCTTCTCATACCAAGACAATATGGCCATGTGAACAGCACTGTTATGGCCATAGTTTCAGAGGCACGATGTATTATTAAGCTTGGCAGCAGGGTGCGCATAGTGAAGATAGCGATCTAGGCTGGGAAGCCAGCTGAAGTTGCAAGGGACATTGGAGCTTTGCTCGAAAGCTGCCATGACGTAGCAATTAGTTTTGTCAGGAGGGAAGCTGATGATTGTTGTGGATCTTCTGGCTTCAAAATCTTATGGATTGCAAATGGATCAGAGTAATCCGTTACCTTTTCTTCCCTCTGTTTCATCCTCTTATTTCCATTAAAGCGCTACTCTGTTAGCAAATAAAATCACAAAAAATATGAAAAAAAATCAATCAAATAAATAAGAGCGAGATTCGAGCCCAAATCAAATTGATGAAACAGAGGAAAGAAAAGGTAACGGATGACTCTGATCCATTTGCAATTCATACAAATCCATAAAATCTTGAAGCCATAAGATTCGTGCCCAAATCAAATAAATTGATGCAAACCCAAAGAATCCAATCAATTAAATCAACGCCTAGGATAAGAACTGACTGGTTGTTGATTGCTGACTTTAACCCCGGCTATACGGTGATGTCGCTGTGATGGTGCTCAATTTTTTAGTTTGAACTGCACAACGATGTATAGCATTATGGCCTCAAAATATAGAGCCATTTCTTCTATTTTTTGTTTCTTTTTGCCCTCTCTTCACGTATCCTCAACTCCATAATCTCATCAATATCAGAAGCACGCAAATCTCGCCTATCGACTTTCTTCTCCTCTGAGCCTTTACTTTTCTGCTTCTTAGCTGACCATGATCATGCGGTTGCTTTGGTGGGAGGACCTTCACATGACCCGACGCCCCTAATCCCATCCCTTTACGATAGCCCATATTTGCCACCATCTTTTAAGCTCTGCCCCGTGTATGATTTTCCATTCCCTCCTGTGCAAACAACTTTGCTCGTCTGGAGTGGTTAGATGGGTAGCTTGTAGTCAGTAGTTCTGTAGCTTTTAGCGGGACCCTATACAGATGGTTCCTGCGTTCCTGCTGATCAGTTTATAAACAATATAAATTAATATGATAATAATATTTGAAAGTTAGATTTATGAACATCATACCATATTTATATAAAATTTATTTAGAAATAATTATAAAAAATGCATGAGTTTATATAATATATAAAATTTATTGAATAATAATTAAAAAATGCAAGGCTGTTCTTATTAAAAATTCTATAATAAAACAATTTTTTTAAAAAACTTAATCTACATAAAATTCTTATATACCTCTCTAGAAACTAAACAAATTCAATATCATTTATAAATAAGCACAATTTAATTAAAATATAAATCAAAAATTTATTTAAAAAATACATATAAATAATGCATTATTTTTAAAAAAAACTAAAAAATAATTAAAAAAACATATAAAGTAACAAAGTCAGGCATTTATGGGTCTGTTATATCAGACACTTGGATCCGACAAACATGACTAATCTATACTAGTTTAGGTATGGAAAGCATACCAAACCCATCTTGGTTGGATCTAACTAGCATAACAAACCTAAGTTTGTTAAACCTTGCAACCTATAATATTTTAAAATAGCATGTTAAAAAAAAAGCAGGACTGTCTAATTAATTTTAAATGCAAAATTCATTCATGTTCTCTTGAATTTAGTAAAATTCAAAAAAATAATTAAAATAAACAATCCAATAAAAAAGTATTTATACCAGCATAGAATGAAAAGAAACAATAAAGAAACCATCATTATCTCATGCAAAATAAATAAAAATCCTATCCAACTACACTAGACTAACATTCTCTCAAGAACAATCATGTAACTGGATACATTACCAGTAAAGCTTATATTTGACTACAAGCCCCTCCATATAAAACAAATCATGAGAATGACAGTCATGATTGTCAAATTTGCTAGTTAACTTGTAAAATCATATAATTTTATGAGTTAATATAGATATATCATGTGAAATTAAATAAAAAAAAACTAAAAAACCATCAAACTCAGTTAAAATTGATAATTTGGTAAGCTCAAGTTTAACAAAATTAACAAAAATTATTGACATTTCTGATTCTTTCGCCTTCGCCTTTTCTAAAAACAGCCCTTCCAAATTAATTAAGTTATTTTATGATTTACTTGAAAAATAAAAAAATATATAATTAAATTATGACTTTACCTTTCTGTCCAATGCTATAGAATTTAGGAAATATAGATAACTTGCATGCTTTTGTTTTCCATGAGGTAGAAAAAAAAGTTAAATCAAAGTGATTTTTATTAAAAAAAAAGTGGGGGTGGTGGGAGGTGGAGAAGGGAGGAGAATTGAAGCTGAAGCAATTGCTAAAGAGTGCTGTTTTTGTGAGATATGAGGGTTCAGTGGGAATGACAACCAAGCAATGAGCAAAAACCATGGAAATTGAGTTGTTAGTCATGATAAAGAGAGTACAAGAGATGAGCTTGAAAATTTAAGAAGAGAAGGAAAACGAAGACCGATGATGATGATGATTTGAGAAAGAGAGCAAGAGAGATTGTGATTGCATGGATAGCACGTGCGAAACAGTCATTTATCATGTCACTTTTTCTTTCTTTTTTTTTTAAAGAATTTAAAATTATTTAAAAAATAAAAAATCAATTTTTTTTCAAATACAAAAATAAATAAACTTGTCAAACTCATGTCAAGTTAATTTTTTTATAACATTAAAAAAAAATATATGTAACATCAATAATTTCAAATATGTAAAAAAATCTAAAACTAAGGTAATTGGAATGTACCATTTATATTGTTAGAAAAACAATCAAAATAGCAAATTAAAAAACAACATAAAATAAATATTTTGTATTTATATTTAATATAATTAAAAAAATACTTATAAAAAACTAAGTTCAACAAAAATAAAAAAATAAATATAACACCACATGGATGAATTTTTAGGATCAAATAATATTAGTATTGGTATTAATAATAGTACTAATATTTAAAATATTAGTGTTGATATTAGCAATGACAATAATAATTTTCTTGATGGATGAATTATAAGGAACAATGAAAGCAATAACATAAGTTTTAATCTACATGACCCACCAAAATATTGTTTGTTTTAAGTTTGTTAATTGTTAATTAATAAAAAATTTATTTAAATTATATATAAATTTTTATTTGAACCATATATTTTTATGTATCCGAATAATCTATTTTTTTTATGATTTTACAATTCAAGTTTATTTTTTATTTTTCATCTCATATTAAAAATATATTTTCAACCATCTTGATAATATCAAATACCCACTAACAATAAATAACTCAACAACTTACAGCACATAACCTGTACCTCCGAAAAATAAAAAGCAAAATACAAACAATTCATAACTTGCTATGATTTCTCCTCCACAAACACCACCCCAACTCACAACAAAAACACTCATACTCTAATGTACATGATCGAGCTTTTTTAGTTTTTTCTTCTTCTGTAATTGTAATGTAATGATCTGAAATATTGGAGAAATCCCATAAAAGATTATCAATCATAGGACAATTGCCTGAATTTATGTGTATTTTTAATCCCTTTCCTCATGTTCCCACGGTTGTGCTGGTACAACAAGCTGTAAAGTTTATAATGACAAAGAATATAGGTATGCTTCTGGGTTATTAGGTCGGTGTTCTCTTGCAAATGAATGAGATGGGCGTTTGAATTCTATTGATGGGAAAAGGATGAGTGTAATATTTAATATAAAAGCATTTTTGTTATTAAATGAAATATATAAGTAATCTTGTAATAATTATATATTAAGATATTAAGTGTTAACACATTAATTTTTCAAAATTCAATAGAATAAAATATAAATGCCGGGTAATTTTTCTATTTTAAAAACAGGTTCGATGGTTATGACGTCTGTCTAACACATTGAAGGTTCAAACGACAAGTCAATTCTACAACTTCCACCGACACATCATTCAGCGTTGAAACCGCCAGAAACATCTCCTGACCCCATGCCACCCCCCATCCCCGCGCCAATTCCCAAACTCTCTCTCTCTCACCATCAAATCACAACCAATCATCATTCACCTCCACATCATTTCCTCTGTTCGCATTGGTCCATTTCTTCCACGTCACCATTCCATAAATCTTCGGACACTAATCTAGAACCTTCATCCTTTATAAGCCCCACAATAATAATAAAGAAATTCACAACCAAATCAATTTTCGCTCCAGAAGCATCAACTTACCAATTCTATTGATCTCCGCTCTGCTCTTAACCTCCACCGGTTCCGATATCAATGGCAATCCAATCATCATGCCGCTACCTAACCCTAATTTCCCTCGTATTCACAACTCTGTCCTTTACCGCAGCTCTGTTCTCCGCACCGGACATCAATTCCCCTCCCCATCCAAAAGCAATCTCCGTAAGTAGTTAACTTCACAAACTGCAAAATTCTTTAACTGCACCTTCCCATGTCTTTATTCTAATGACAATTTTTTATTTTTGCTGCTGTAGGATTTGAAGGAAGCGATTGTGAAGGGCTTAGGGTTTCAAGCGGATGATTTCAAGATATCTGGTTTTGATTTGAGAGACGCACTCGTGGGCCATTCGGTGGCTTATGAATTTGATGTGGAAGTTGATAATAAGGTGTTTCCGTTCAAGTTATTGGAGGATGTGAACCGGTGGGAGTTTGTTGATTTACCTATTTTTAGAGTTGAAGACCCGATTAGACCCGGTGATGAAAACGGGTTGGTGGAGCAGAAAAAGGATGTCAATGGATCACCTGTTTTAGCTCCGTTTCAGCTTGCTGGACCCATGGAGATATGGATTCAGGATGCCAAAGATATGCGCCTTTCATTGCCGGTATGTGATTTAATCGATTTCGATTTTATTCTAGTTCATTCGGGCTATTTTCGACAGATAGAATTTGTTAGTTTTTATTTATTTATTTTTAAAGGAGTTTATGAAGGGCCTGTTTTAGTTTAGGCATGTTTTTGTTACAATGATTTTGGGTCTTTCTATTTGCCCGATATTTTTACCCCGAGTTTTCCATAAGAAATTGTTTTGAATTTCAGTAGAGAAGCTGAAAAAAATAATTGCCTTTGTCTGCAGCACGATGTTGATGCTGGTGTTTTGAAAAAAGTAATTTTAGCTGATGGCGCTGTGGTTACGGTGAAGGGTGCGAGATCAGTTAGTCTGCGTCACCCTGTTGATCTTCCATTGCCTCTAAATCGAACTCAATCTGGTTTTGCTTCTGGTCTTCTTGCCTTAGCTGAACAGCTACGTCGTGCTACTCGCTCTGAAGAAGCTCCCCCCCTCTCCCTGCGCATTGTTGGGCCCACGTCACTCACGTCTCCTTCCTCATCATCACAATCTTCCAATAACAGGCTCAAGCTGAAGCGCCTTGCTCCTGGACTTGTGGAACTATCCTCGCCTGCAAAATCCCAACCTGTTGATTCCCTCCCCGCTGTTGATTTGGAACGTGCTACAACTGTCCTGACTCCCAAACATTTCACTACAATGTGGCCATTTGTTTCTGTGAACGGCTCGAACTCAAATTTGGTTGGTTTCGAGAAATTGCTTGCCTCAGTTTTGGGGTCCAAGGCTAATAAGAAAGGTTCCTTAAAGTTGTTGAAGGCAGATGTGTCAGCTCAGACATTTGTTAAGATAGGTTTTGGTGTTGAGAAGTTGTTGAAAGAAGGAGATGGGCTTGATTTGGAGGCTGTTCCTTGGTGGAGGACGAAGCCTGAGAGTGTGAGGATGCATTTTGAGGTATTGGCTAAGGTCGATGGCCAGAAGGTTGTTCCAGAGAGAGTGGTGCAGGTTAATCCTGTGATTATAGAGGACACCGTGGCTCCTCATCTGCTTACAGGAAATGTGAGCATGTCCAGAACTCCTGTTGTTCACCCTCCTTCCAATCCTTTCACCACTTAAACCATTGGCCGGGGACTTAATTTTGGCAAATTTGCTGGAGAAACTGTAAATTTCCCCCCCTTTCCAGTTATACACAATGAGATAGTAGGGAGATGTAAACGAAGATCTGAAGAGGTCCTTATTGTTTGTTCTACGAGTGATAATATGAGAGCCTTCATCTTGTGGTGTTACTTGTTAATCATGTGTTGTTATCAACCTTTTCCCGGTAGTGTAAGCCACACCCCTGGAACTCTTTCGGGAGCTGTGGTCTTGCACGTTACACATAATTTTTATTCATGATTATTTCCAAATTCCATTAGCTCCCTGGAAATATCGGTTGTAAAATTAATTGAAAGTGCTGGTGATATAACAGCTCAACAGAGAACAGGCTGATCAAGATTTAGCCTGCAAAATCCATTGCAACGGGGGCATTATCAAGATGGCGTCCACTAAAATAGACATTATTCCACATCTATGGAATGCAGATGAAGGTTCCACGTGGGGAAACAAGGCTACTTGTTTGTAACTCGTAAGCCAGCGATAGAAGGGTGTCGTCCTCTGGAGTCTGGGAATTTCATTGATCAATTGACTTCGTCCTTGGGTGGGGAGAATGACGTGTTTCTACAGGTAAAGATCGATTTAGGATTTCAAAAATACTGAAAATTATACTTGATACTCCGATGATATTACATCAGTTCAAGCCATAAAAGATGATCGAGAATTACAATCTCTTGGTGAGTTTCAAATTGGCAAATATCAAACTGGTCTGGATACAAGAAACTACTCGATAACTTTACATAATTTGCTTCACTTCGATTGAAACTACTTCCTGATGAAGGAAATCCCCTTTTGAATGCTTTCCGCCAGCTCCTTTTTCGCCTTTTGCAATCCCACCCTGTTAAATATAATTACAAGATCAATTTTTTTTGTTTATTTCTTTCTACCAACAAAGGAAAGTCAGTCGAGTAATTAAATGTTTCTTCATACCTCTCATATTCGTTTAGGGGGCCAAGTTGATAGACTTCCTCAGCTCCTCTACGGCCAAGCCGTACCTTGGTCGCGAAGAATGGAAGTTCTGTCACCTATTATAATCAATGTGCTTGTTATTAAAAGGTTAAAATAGAAAGTTTAAGGCTCTGACATAAGGAAGGATTTCAAAAGAATACCTCAGAAGCTACAAATGCACATTCCACAACACCAGCATCTCCCCTCAAGCCACGGAGGCAGGCATCTGCAAATTTCACAGCTGCATATGCCTGCACAATTATGTAACCTTGTCTTCATTTTGGTCATTCATTTTTGCAATCAAAGTTGGAGAATGAACAAAAAGAAGGAATAGATTGGCTAACCATTGACAATGTTGCAGAGCCAGCCCCAGCTTTTGCCTGCCAATAAAAAAAAACATTGTTTAATGTAGTTTAACCGATCTACTAAATCCAAATGGAAAGGAAGCGGCAACTAGTAGAAGCAAGTTTGAGGAGCTCATATGCTGGGAACCATCAACTTAAGAACAATTGCACTAAGAATTCATGTAGTAGCAGCGTGGCACTTTCCATCGAAGCTCAATCAGGATTTAGCAAACATCATAACAAAAACACTTGGTGCTATACAAGCAACCAAAACTCTACAATAACAGGTGAAAATGAATTTCTGAACTACAATTACAGCAAAAACAATTCAAATAGTGTGGAACCGTGAGATTGAGCTCCATCTAAGAAAGTACTGTAAAATGTTTAAGGGTTAACAGAAGAACTAAATGGTAAAGTTTGGAAGCTTCGGACTTTATGATCAACAAAGATGCCGCAGATGAAATTCGTAAAACTTTTCTTCAATAAAAATATCGATTTTTGCCAGTCTAATCGAAGATACCTCCATCCTTATCCATGTCCACTTGGAATTTTATGTTCGATTTACAATAACAAGCTGTTATAGCGCATGCTAATCAATATCAGACCACTGAAAAATTACCAGAGAGGTGGTAACATATTGTATGTTAAACACTGGTTGGTTCTCTCTCTCTCTGCCCAAGCAGATGACACTCAACAGAACACTTGGAACTTGGAAGGGTCTAATTACATCCAGTGTTGAAACCCAACGTGCTCCAAAAAAATAAAAATAAAAATATTACCTGAACAACCTCTGTTCCACCATCTTGAATTCGTTTTGTCAGGTATTCAGTTTCTTCAGGGGTGAAAGAGGAAGGGGGCTTAGCCTGCAAATAGTGCATCAAGTCATTGCATTAAAAGCATTCACTTCATAACGTGCCAGATTTTTAACATTAAAATTTTCTCAAAAGAATCTACACTACCTGCGATAGAAGGGGCAAAATTGTAACTCCAGCATGGCCTCCAACGACTGGAACATCAACTTCCCTAGGATCAAGTCCCAGAACTTCTGCCTGCAAAGAAATCAGGGAACGGAATGTAGAAAGCTCATAAAAGTAAAAAAAAAAAACAAACAAACATAAAAGGTTCATTTGGTGTTTCAGTAAGAAATATTCTAATTGGTCTGGCAGATTTTAGCTACCTTAAATGTCAGTGCGTAAGCAATTTACAAGGGCAGAAAATTATTAGCTAGTCCATTTCGCTGATGACATACCACGAAAGTGTTTGCTCTCACAACATCAAGCATTGTAACTCCTAGAAGTCGCTTTGGATCATAAGTTCCAGCTTTCTTAAAAACCTCTGCTGCAATTGGAACTGTAGAATTAACTGGATTGCTGATCAAGTTGACAATCGCATTGGGGCAGCACTTTGCTACTCCCTCGCAGAGAGTTCTGACGATCCCAGCATTGATGTTGAAAAGATCATCTCTAGTCATTCCAGGCTTCCTTGGCACACCAGCAGGTATGATCACAAGGTCCATCCCTGTAAGAGCACTCTCAAGCTGTGGCTGCCCTAGGAAACCCCGAACCTAGAAAACCAAATAGTATAACATAGCTATCAAATGCTTTCAAGACTACATGACAAGGTTTGAAATCATGAATAAAACTTCTGTTACTTGGATGAATGATTCTTACCCTTTGGATTACATTAGAAACAGTTAAAAAATGCCAGTTATAAAAACATAAAACAAGTCATAATTTGCTCCTAACCAAGAACATTACAATTCCAAGATAAAAGGATTACATTCCATTACAGTCAGACATGACCACATATATTTAAGATATTAAAAAGAAAAACATAGCCAATGATGGACTAATAAATTACCACAGCACCGGTATCCATGTGACTAATATCAGCAGTGACCCCGGGAGCATTCACAACATCATAGAGGTGAAGAACTGAGACCAAAGGATTCATCTTCATTAGCATTGCAAGAGGTTGCCCAATCCCTCCAGCAGCACCCAAGACAGCCACTTTGAACCCAGGCGCTCCTCCTTTTGCTCTGCAATCGGTTCTCTTCAAAACACAGCTTTCCTCCATCTATTGAAACATTACACACAGATCTTTTTCAAGAAAAAGTCCCAACTTACTTGAAAATCACGTAGCAGGGTATGCACATATATCAACGGCAAAACAAGTCAAAAGATAAAGCAAAACGAAGACCTGTGAATTTGGAGGTTGGAGATGAGCTGATAACCTTGCAATCCTTTGGTTAGCCACCGACTCCATAGCTAGGTGCTTTGCAAAACTGGCAGGTGAGAAAATTGTTTTGGTATCGCTGTACTTGCACGCCTATATGAAGCAAAGAAGGGGTGGAGTGGATTTATTACTCAAGAAAATATTTTTTGGAGATAAATGGCAAATATAATTTTTGTGGAAACAAGTTTTCGAGCCCTTATCTCATCTGAATCTCTCAAAATGTACGTGGCTATAATATTCTTCGCAAATTATGTTTCTTTTTCCCCCTCAAACATTTGTTTGGTTTCTCCTCAATTTTGATAGAGCAATAATGATCTCATGGCATTCCAAGAGCTCGCATTTAGTTAATATTATATATTAAAAATAAAATGTATTAAAAAAGTTAAAGATTCAATTTAATATAATCAATCAATAATATAATATTTTTAATTTTTTTTTATAATTTTAGAAAGTATTTTTTATTTAAAATAAAAAAAATAAAAAAATAAGGTTAAATTTTTTTTGATTGTTAAATATTTTTTTTGATTAAATTTTTTAATGATAAATAAATACATAAAAATTTAAAAACTATTTATAGATGCTATATCTTAACATTACTCTCAACAACTACAAAACTATACAATATGTAGACAATCTAAGGTAATAAATACACTAATTCTATCTTACCCTAGTAGAATCCACACCAAACAAGAAAAATCATGATATAATTCAATTTTTTTAATAATTTTAAGTGATTTTATCATTTAGTTAATTTATATCAAAAATTAAATTATAGGTTTTGATTAAATAACCAAGTTATCTTGATTTTTTTTTAACAAAACAAAATAACATTATTTTCATTAAAAAATAGTTAATGGAGTACAACCTAAAGCAGACCAATTAAGTTACTCTAGATCCCTTTAGGTTCTCTCCTTTTCACTTTTTGTTTTTTTTTTTAATTTGGTCCAGTTCCGACCTAGGTTAATTTATGGGGCCGGGCCGGGCCGAGTTTTGAGAACTGAGGTAATGATTCCATTAATTTGTTTTTACTCGCCAAGAGAAATCGTTTCCAAACTGCCTGGATTAAAAGCCCAGTTATAAACCCTCCAACCCAAGCCCTATCTCACTCTACTCCGTTAATTGGGCTATTCTAGCCCAAACAGTCAAGGCAAGGAGCCTGACAAACAAGGCCCGACACAGTTCGGTGGTACTGTCCTTTCATTTCTAGGTCGGTCCCACTACCCTAGCAAGGTTGGCAGGCCCAGGCCCAGACGATAGGGTTCGGTTTGACGGTTTGACTACGGGCACATTGCTTTTCTCAAGTTCATTGAATCATCTGAATGGTCCAAAATATCAAATCCAAAGTTAGGCCTCAGTCTTTGACCGCAAGGCACTCCCTCGCCTCTCTCTCGCATTGATTTCTCGTGGTCACCATGCAACTTGTTAGTAGTTTATTAGACCGCAGGCAGGCTGGCCTTCTCCAGAATTTCTCTATCAGATAGACTTCAGATTTCCGGTCACGGAAAGGCAGAGCGGAAGGAAATCACCCCTCCATGATCTGTAATGCTGTTGAGGAACAAATACACCCTGCATACAATAACTTTATTTATTAAATATCACTGATCAGGCAATTATTTGTCAATGAGTGCTTTTACTTTCTATATATCATCATGCTCTGCTTTGAAGTTTGAACTTTGCAAAAGACAATATGGTTTCTTAATATGAATGATTGCATCGAAGGTCGCATCCTCGATTCGGTAGGTGGTTCATGGATATCGAAGTAATTTCTATTTAAAAAATGGTTTCTATAAAACATAAATTATTGAAAGAAATATAATTTTTTGATATTTCACAATACTATATGAAAAGGATTTGAAAAATAATTTTTAGTTTTTTTTATCGTAAAAAATAACCTATAAATATTATTTTTAAGTTTACTAAGAAAAAGAAAATCAAATTTGATAAATAAAAAAATTAAAATTAAAATTAAAAAACAAAAAAATGAAATTTCTATCTTTTATTTTAAAAAAGGTTTGGAAAGTGTTTTTTAGAGAAACTAAAATAAAAATAGTTTTTTTTAATCCAAAACGTGTTTTTTATTTACTGGTTTTTAAGGTTATTTGAGAAGTGGAGAAAATACTTTTTTGGAAAATATATTTAAGAAAATATTATATATTTGGTTAGGAAATGACAGATATGCTTAAAATATACGTATGGCCTTTCTCGAATCTAAATTAATCGATTCATAAGATAGAAAAGTGCTTGGTTTGGTGTTGGTTGTCTCATTCTACTGTATTTTTATCATCTCTTCACCGTTCTTCCACTAAAAAAATATTTGCAACGAGGAGGGCCAGAAATCCGTCTACCTACTACAGATGATCTTGTTCGTTGTTGTATCTGCTGCATGCTCAACGATCTTTTAGATTTATCAGCAACCCTTGGACTTTATTGTGATTAAAATCTCATATCATAAAGTTGGCCTTTGTATCTCTTTTTTTTTTGTGTTTTTCTCTCTGTATATATCATTGAAGGTGTATTGTCTATATAGATATTCTTTTTCCTTGGAATTATGGGAAAGAAATGAACGAAGAACCTTAGTGGGCACTGGAAAAACAAAAAAAAAAAAAGACAGATAAACATGATATGCTGTCTTATTTATTTTTTTCAGTGACAATTATTGTTATTAAAGAGAAATTTTGGTGTTGGCTGGCTTTGTAGCTCAAAACTTTTGAGTTTTTTTAGTTTTGAATTAATTTTTATATATTTTTTATTGTTTTGAAAGACTAATAATGAAAATAATTTTTTAAAAAACAAAAAAATATTGTTTTATTATATTTTTATACTTCCAATTTCCAAACATACCCGAAGTAACAACTGGATGTCATTCAATCTTCTTGTCGTCTAAGGTGGCACGCGAGGACTTTCAAGATGCTTGGAAGAGAGAACAAAACAGGTTAATTACTCATTAAATATTACTATAAGGGAGTCATATACATGCGTGCCAGAGTTGGTATTCTTTGAACACAAAAACAACAAAAAAAAGAAGAAGGTTTTTACATATAAACATGAAACCTTTAATTCAAACCACAAATTAGCCCTCGAGCGAGCCAAATCATATATCTCAATTCATTTTTTTTTTTTGAGTATCCAAAGTTTTTTAAAAAATCTGAATTGAGTCTACCCTCTGAAAATAACGTAGTTTTTTCCACATAAAAATAAAAATTGGACGGAATTTATTTAATCAAGACCTTAAAAAAAAAAAACCTTGAAACTCAGCAAGATCCCGGTTATATGTGGTGGGCTTGTGTGATTGGCCATTTCGATCTTCCAAGTCGGTGTTAATAAAGTGATGTTACATCAACAAGGTAGACAAAAGAAAGAAACACGAGGATCATCCACCCTACAAGGCCACAACATCCAAAAGGTGGACGAATATAAAAAGCTAGTACCAGTCAACAGTCTTTAATACCAAATTTTCCCCAAGCGGCAGCCATATAGTCCTCCTCCATTCATAAGTCAACCTCGGCGGCCATAAGGTCCCATCTCCCGCTCAACATCCCTTTCCTTGCCCCCAACTAGAAAGTAAGAAGAGTTGCTCATCTTGGCGGAACAACCACAGAGATCCCAAAAATGAGTTATTATTGCTTTTATCCTTAACAGCTAAATAATAATTCCATGGTAAACTCTTCAAGGTTGGACTCGCTACGTGGAATATCATTATCTCTTCAACTAAATTATGTTCTGTCTCATGTGAACCGGCCTCAAAATTCAAGCCCACCTCGTGCCGAACTATGTGATAGTTCAGTTTACTCTGCATTACATTTCCACGCTTCTCTTCCTCCATAGACTAACCAGAAGAGCACATCACTCCCTCCTGAACCCCCCACCATTCCTAGACCTCATCGGACGAAATGTCGGTTCAATATTTCTGGCAATGGTTTTCTTCGCTATTTTTCTATCTAACATTGATCATGCTCATTTCTCCGACAAAATCAGATGATCAGTTTCAAATACTTTTGAAGTTCAAGTCTGCAGTTCAACATTCAAAAACAAACGTGTTCACAACATGGACACGGGAAAATTCAGTGTGCAACTTCACTGGAATTGTTTGTAACGAGAATGGATTTGTCACCGAAATCAATCTTCCTCAACAACAACTAGAGGGTGTTCTTCCATTTGATGCAATTTGTGGACTACGATCGCTAGAGAAAATCTCAATGGGGTCAAATTTTTTGCATGGTGGCATCACCGAGGACTTGAAACATTGTACAAGCTTGCAGGTCTTGGATTTGGGTAACAATTCGTTTGCTGGGAAGGTGCCTGACTTGTTTACGTTACAACAGTTGAAGATCTTGAGTTTAAACACCAGTGGATTTTCGGGGTCTTTTCCGTGGCGTTCATTGGAAAATCTTACCAATCTTGCCTTTTTAAGCCTTGGTGACAATCCATTTGATGTAACAAGCTCATTTCCTGTTGAGCTTTTAAAGCTTGACAAGTTGTACTGGCTTTATCTGTCAAACTGCAGCATTAAAGGGCAGATACCAGAGGGCATTTCAAATCTTACCCTGCTTGAAAATCTTGAACTCTCGGACAATCAGTTGTTCGGAGAGATCCCAGCGGGGATTGGGAAACTCAGCAAGCTTTGGCAACTTGAGCTTTACAATAATTCCTTGACAGGAAAACTTCCTACGGGGTTTGGAAATCTTACAAGTCTAGTGAATTTTGATGCTTCAAATAATAGGCTTGAAGGTGAGCTCGTGGAGTTGAAACCCTTGAAACTCCTTGCTTCCTTGCACCTCTTTGAAAACCAATTCACTGGCGAGATTCCTGATGAGTTTGGTGAACTCAAGTACCTTGAAGAGTTCTCTCTTTATACGAACAAGCTCACCGGTCCACTTCCTCAAAAACTAGGCTCGTGGGCAGATTTTGCTTACATTGATGTTTCAGAGAATTTCTTGACAGGTCCTATTCCTCCAGAGATGTGCAAGAACGGCAAAATGACTGATCTTCTGATTCTGCAAAACAATTTCACAGGCCAAGTCCCAGAAAGCTATGCGAATTGTAAGTCTCTCGAACGCTTTCGTGTAAGCAAGAATTCTCTTTCAGGTTCTATTCCTGCCGGAATATGGGGTATGCCAAACCTTTTCATTGTTGATTTTAGTATGAACCAATTTGAAGGTCCTGTGACACCTGATATCGGCAATGCAAAGTCTCTTGCTCTAGTAAATTTAGCTAACAATCGGTTTTCTGGTACATTGCCTTCTACCATTTCTCAGACTTCTTCATTAGTGTCAGTCCAGTTGAGTTCAAACAGATTTTCTGGTGAAATCCCTTCAACAATTGGTGAATTGAAGAAACTGAACAGTCTTGTTTTGACTGGAAACATGTTCTCCGGTGACATACCAGACTCACTAGGTTCATGTGTCTCTCTCACTGATATAAACCTCTCTGGCAATTCGTTTTCTGGGAATATCCCAGAGAGTCTTGGATCTTTGCCAACTTTAAACTCCTTGAATTTGTCCAACAACAAACTTTCTGATGAAATTCCAGTTTCTTTGTCACATCTAAAACTAAGCAACCTTGACCTATCAAATAACCAGTTGATCGGTCCCGTGCCCGACTCTTTCTCTCTCGAGGCTTTTCGTGAAGGTTTTGATGGAAATCCAGGTTTGTGTAGCCAAAATCTGAAGAATCTTCAACCATGTTCACGCAATGCTAGGACATCTAATCAGCTTCGAGTATTTCTATCTTGTTTTGTTGCTGGGTTGCTAGTTTTGGTAATCTTTTCTGGTTGTTTCTTGTTCTTGAAATTGAGGCAAAACAATCTTGCTCATCCATTGAAGCAGAGTTCATGGAATATGAAATCTTTTAGGATACTAAGTTTCAATGAAAGTGATGTTATCGATGCCATCAAATCCGAGAATTTGATTGGCAAAGGTGGATCAGGAAACGTGTACAAAGTTGTGCTTGATAATGGCAATGAACTGGCTGTAAAACATATCTGGACAACAAATTCCATCGACCGGACAGGTTTCAGGAGCAGCTCAGCCATGCTGACAAAGATGAATTCGCGGTCGCCAGAGTATGATGCTGAGGTTGCCACATTGAGTAATGTGAGGCATGTGAATGTGGTGAAGCTATACTGTAGCATCACAAGTGATGATTGCAACCTGTTGGTCTATGAATATCTACCTAATGGAAGCTTGTGGGATCGGCTACACTCTTGTCACAAGATCAAGATGGGGTGGGAGTTGAGGTATTCAATTGCTGCCGGGGCTGCAAGGGGATTGGAGTACTTGCATCATGGATTTGACAGACCAGTGATTCACAGGGATGTGAAGTCGAGTAATATTCTCTTGGATGAAGAGTGGAAGCCTAGGATTGCTGATTTTGGACTAGCAAAGATCGTGCAGGCTGGTGGTCAAGGGGATTGGACTCATGTCATTGCTGGAACTCACGGATACATGGCTCCTGGTAAATTTCTCTCATGTTTTGCCTTTCCTTGTTTGTTTTACTCTGTTTTGTTTATAGATGATTTTGCTAATTTGGTTGTTTCTGAACTGGGATGCACAGAGTATGCATACACATGCAAGGTAAATGAGAAGAGTGATGTGTACAGCTTTGGTGTAGTCCTGATGGAGCTGGTGACAGGAAAAAGGCCTACAGAACCGGAATTTGGAGAAAACAAGGACATAGTGTACTGGGTTTGCAGCAAACTGGAGAGCAAAGAGAGTGCGCTTCAAGTGGTGGACTCAAACATCTCAGAGGTATACAAGGAGGATGCCATCAAAATGTTGAGAATTGCTATTCACTGCACATCAAAAATCCCAGCACTTAGACCCTCAATGAGAATGGTAGTTCATATGCTGGAAGAGGTTGAGCCTCTTCAACTCACAGACGTTGTTGTCGATAAAGTAAGTGGAAGTTGTTCAAAGGAGAAAGTGAGCACAGGTAGCATATCTGATCCAAGCAGTTAGAGCAGGAGGTCAGTTTTTTTTATGGGAGCTTGACCTCGTAGGTTGTTTTTATGCAATAAACCTGTAACTTTGAGCTTGTGAAAGTGGAATAGGCTTAAATATAGGCTTGTAAGATTTATATAGTAACTTTTATATCAAGAATGTGATATATTTTCTCGTGCAAAGCAGTAAATGCTAAATAGTTGGGTGCAAAAGAAGGCAGGCTCTACACAACTACTTCGCATTTGGGAATTACACTGAGAAGAATAATTTTTTACCGAAGATTGTAGAAAATTGAGAAGAACAATCGTCCCTTTAATTTGATTGGATCTTTGGGGAGAGGGATGAAGTCGAAACTAGGTTCTTGGGGAAAAAATCATTTTTCTGGCCATTAAACCACAAACTGGTTTTTAGGAGTTGCTTTTTTGCAGTTCTAGTTACCACCAGCACCGTAATAATCAATAGCCATTACAATGAAAGGTCAAAATTAAGAACAAGAATAAAAGAACTGACAGAGAGTGTTAGAAGACCAGAATGCAATTGCCAATTGGGCTCAGAATAAAACAAAACTGAAAGGGCTAAAATTAAAAATAAGATACAAAGGTATAGAAATAAAAATGGGCATATTTCATTTTAAATTCGGGCTTGGAATCAGAACATAAATCCTTGAAAGCTATCCAAAACATTTCCCGTACCAATTATGCCCACCAAATCATGAGTTTAGTAGGTTTCACCAATTCACTCCTCACTTTCACACTCCCTTCCATTCCCTCACTCTCCATCCCCTTTCACTCTCTTGTTTTTCCATCAGTGAGTACCATCTCCATCTGTTTTTGGTTTTAAATTTTATATACAGAAAACACTTGTACTTCATTAATGTTTTTGTGACTTCGCTGGAAAACAGAACCCTTTAATGTTAAGTGTGAGAAATCTTAATAACAAGCATGGATCCCAGGCAAGTGGGGCTACACATGGAACCAGCCAAGGAGTCAGTGGTCTTAAATGGGAATCTTTATGGAAACATAGAGCCTTATGCGACTGGTTTTTGAAGTTTCTGATCTTCACACAATTTACCATGAACAATCATAAAATCCGACTGGGCATGTAAGTAGCCATGGTCCATAAAGTTTGCCTTTCTATTTATAAATCTCTGTGTTCACGTGTTCTTTGCTTCTGGGTTGTCTTCGTTTATTGTGTTTTTGATAATTGGGATTGTGTAATTGATCGTGCATGTTGAAAGAAGCAGTCTTTCACTTGTCTTAGTCTTTGTAATATGATTTAGTCTTTTATTAAGTGTTGTTTGGAAGGGGGTTGAATGAGTCTCTATATCTCTCTTTTGGAACTGTTTACGTTTTTGTAATATGTTGTATTTACATGTTTGAATTGCGGCATGCTTTATCTGCCTGCTACAGGCATTTGCAAGGATAGAAAATCATTACTTTGTGAACAAGGGGTTTTTCCCTATTAGAAAATGTTGATGAAATACGACACATCAACACTACACTTGCAAGCTTTGTTTGGAAAGCAAGTAATCTTTTCAGAAAAATAAACGATGGCCTAGTGCTATATGAAACCATCCTTGATTTTCTCTCTGGTCTGATTCTTTTAACACGCTATGTTCTAGCCAATTCCCGCAATTTGATCTCTTTGTTAAATTTCGATTGTTTCTGTGGTGGTTGCATCTTCGAAGTTCGAAGGTGTGAAACAGCAATCGATTTAACACAGTCAAATTATGTTGCTGGGGAGACATGATGTTTGCATTCCTATGATGTCTGCTTGGGATTTCATAGGGCATGGGCAGAGGCAGTTCTAAAGGTAAGTGAACTTCTGAGCTGGAGGCTCAGTCACAAAAAGAGTGGGGAGTTGGCTTAAGTGAGCTTCTTTAACTGGTATTTGCAGAATGAATTTCTTAGCTAATTTTCTTGTCGATTCAGCATATGGAAAATTAGATAGTCAAGAAAAAATTATATTTTTATTTTCTTTCATCTTCAGGTTGCATTAGGCATCTTCCTCCCTATAATCAAAGCAGAAGGAATAAGAGCAACATTCTTCCCAATAACCATGCAAACTTACTACAGAACTCCTCCTGTCCGTTGATTATATGGAAAACAAGAAATTTGTGAGTAACAAGGAACGAGTAGTAAGTAATACTGCTTTATTTAATTTTACTGTCAGAGAACTTGATTCTTCTCGGTTGGGTATTTCTAGTCTTAGCTAGAACAGGGAAACAATGCAATAATTCTTCTTGTTGTAGAAAGATCAATATATTGGTATCTTATTATTTTTTGGGGGTGGGAAGAGATTACATATGGAATAAATTATAATGTTAATATTATAATCTGAATTTGTAATTCATATGATTGTACAGTCTGACAATAGCGGTTATGTGCCAACACTTCAGGATAAATATCAAATATTCCATCAAATTATTGAAATATTATCAATTCTATACCTAAACTATTTTTTTATATCAATTTTATCATTAAATTATTTTGATTTTTCAATTAAGAATTTTTGTTAGAATATTTAACAAAAACAAGTTAAGTTTTTCATAAAATGATGTTATTTCTTACAAAAAGAAAAATAATGCAATATGAATGAAAATATAGATAAATTTTTTTAAAAATAGATGAAAATTCTTAATTAAAATCTTTTAAAAATTTAAAATAAAAATTGATATAAAACTTGTCTGATGGTAGCATATGATTACCTATATAATTGAATGGTATTTTTAAGATTTGCCTCTATTTTTATTTTTCTTAATTTTATGACTTGAAGTAATGGCTATTTCAATTTATTTTATTTTACATTTTTATAATTGAATTACATGAATAAAAACATTTTACTTAATTTTTCATATTAATAACAAAAAGGTGAAGTAATGGCAGCAGTCACCTACGGTTTATATTTGCGGTTATTATCTACGAAGTAGAAACGCTGAAAAGTTCTCGACTGTGCAGTGGAGTGCAATAAATTAATATGTGTTGCTCAAAAATAAATAAATAAAAAATGCTAGTTGTAAAGCAATTTAACACCGATTTAATCTCTTAAAATATTATTTTTTTATTGACTAAAACACCCTTAGTTTTCAATTAAATATTATACCCATGCTTAAAAAAATACCTTAGTACAATGACGGGGAAAATAAAAAAGAACAAACTCTACAGTACGAGTCTGCCCATGCCGTCAGCTAAGATGCCACCATAATCTTTCTTTTTTGTTATCTTTATACAGCTAATTTCACATTTTTTTTATATTTTATATTTTAAAATAACAACAAATTTGAATGTCGTACTGATACATATAGATTATATTATTTTATCCATTCAAAAAAAAAAAAACTATGTTGTTTTTCTAATATTTTTAAAAAACAATGTTAATAAGTGAAAATAGCCTATAAAATGGAGGACAAAATGTTTGTGCTGTCCGAACAGATGGATTCCTACTGCCTGATACGTATCACGCTCTCTTGATGACACATTTCAGTTAACATTTATTAGAGGATGGATTTCCCTTGTTATCTGATTTCAATTCCTTGTTTCTTTCTGGTGCATGGCTTCTCGTACCTTTTGAAACCAGGTCTGATTTTCTTTCTTCAAATGGAAATGGTCTGTACCTTTTGAAACCTGGTCTGGTTTTCTTTCTTCAAATGGCAATGGGCCAGTAGCATTCCATTATAGTATGATCGTACGTCCTTAACAAGACTTAGAGTAACTTCCATGGAAGGTTTCCCTTTACTCTCAGTTCAAGAGAGGAAGGAAGAAGATCAAAGCTTCAGGAAAGATTGTAAGCATTAAAAAGCTCCGAAATTGGATCAGAAATTGCTGGAAGTACTGATGCGATCATCGGGTGCTGGTGTTTCAGCTTCGGCCATCTCTTGCTTACACTCTTGGCAAGGTATTAATTACTCATTAACACATAACGTTAACGCAAAGGTACACACGAACAATGGTAATGATCCTTGACAACCTTGTTTTCTTCTGCTATATACAGCGCAGATGGCGCAGTATTCTTGTAATTAAAGAAACTTGACTGAGCTTCACAGAATTGTTGGTGAGCTCCTACAACCTGGGGGCTACAAGAAATCAAATATATATTGATGAAATGGAAACAAGAAAATCAAATATATATTTTTTATTATTTTATTATTAATATAAATGTTTGTATCAATTTATTATTATTATTATTATGAATATTCAAACTAATTTGTATATATCCCAATTAATTTTTCTAGCTATTCTTTAATCATACAACAAGCAAACATTGTAATATAAACTGTTGTGTTACTAATAAAAACATTTTATCAATGTCTAATTAGGGACTGCAAAGCATAAATTTAAACGTAGGCTATGTTCAACTTTAGTCCACTTAAGCTTTACTGCTCTACTTACTTCCTCTTATATATGATCTTGTGAAACCAATTTAATAGAAAATTTGAAAAGTCAAATGAAACGGTCAAATTTAAATTGAATCTCACTTTAGCAGCATCTTGAAAACCAATTGTAAAACCTGCAGTATTTTAATTTCTTAAAAATATGGGAAAATTTTGAAAAATCATCTAAAATTTAGAGAAATCAAAGATAGCGTCATACATATTTATATTATTATATTTTTTTTAAAAAAAAAAGAGGATGGAAGAGATGGTAGAAATAACAAAAGAAAAAGGTATTGGGCCTGGACTGGAAGTAAAATAGATGAGATTTGAGAGGCCTAGAGAGTCTGTGTTTATGGTTTTGTCTGGGCCGGGGTTTCTGTCTTGTCTTCTGACATTATTTTATTGGACGAAAACAGACACGAGAATGGGTTGTTATTACAATCGTGTCTGTCAGAATTTGTCTGTACCTTTCCCAACGGCTACTTGGTGTGAGAAGGGGATAGCAAACGAGCATGTTTTTTTAAAACGCGAAGAAGGATTCTTCTACACACAGTTCTACTCTCTCTCGCACCATTTACCAACCCAAACATTCCATAACCAGCGAAGAAGGATTCTTCTACACACGTTATACCCTCTCTCTCTCTGAAAAAAAAAAAATGGAAATGGAAGAAGAATCTCAGTCAGTTATACTCTCTCTCTCTCTGAAAAAAAATAAAAATGGAAATGGAAGAAGAATCTCAGTGTTTGAAAATCAACGCCGAAGAAGACTTCTACGAGAAGATCGAGGCGCCGAAGTTCGTGGACCTTAACGCTCCTGATCAGTACCAGCCTGGCGATGACCGATACTGGTTCTGCTTGCGTGTTGGTAATTTTGTAAATTACTGTTATATGTTTGTCTCTGTTTTCCAATACTACTTCAAGTCCGAAGCTCTATCGATGCCGTGTTGTTTAAAATCTGATGGGTGAATATAAGACTTTTAAAGATGGAGGAGGTTGCAGTCCCCTTCCTTCATGATTTTTATTAAGAATTGGTTGGCGGTAATTATTTTAAATACTGTCTGTTAAAATAGGATTATGGGCTGCATTTATTTCTCAAGCTTACTTAATTTGTGTTAATTACCAAATTTTTTAAGAATTTTGTAAAATTATCAATGCGGCACCCTTTTTTTGGCTTGGTGGATCTTATCTCTTGTGGAGATTGAATTTTGAAAAGGTTAATGTTAAAAAAGAAAGAGATTTCCTTCCGGTGGAAATCCGTCCTCCTTGCAGATTATTTATGCGGTGGAGTTGGAGTTGAATTATATATAATAATATTACTTGAATTAAGTATGCAACGAGATGTTTGGGTGGGATAGAATTGGATTGTGTGTGCTGTTCATTGTTTTTTTTCTTTTAGTATGAAAACATTATCTTTCCAATTTTAGTATCTCATAATTGAATTTGTATTTGACGGGATTTTTATTTAATACTTCCAAGTGAAACTGTGATCAAATCTAATTCTTGCAACAAGAAGATTTCTACCTTTTAGCCAAACCTAGTTGAATTGTTAACGAGAGAAATGCTACCATCACTTGCAATGGGCTTTCAATGGATGCGTGAAACGCACACCTTTGAATTGAACGGTGCAAGGGTCCGTCACTTGCAAGTGAGGGTCGCATTTCCCTCGCTGTCAGTTCAAAGTCTCCGGGTAGGCTTGAGTGTTAGAATTTTATCTGGTATAAATATTTCCTACATGGCAATTTTTATTATTGAAACTCATGGATAATAGAGTCCGTTAGCACTATTTAAGCTTTCAAGTTGAGGATGAGAACGTTGCATGGTGAGGTCCACCATGCAATGAATAAATAAACATAAATCTGATCCATACGAAAATTTATTTTTAAAAGCCTTTTGAAATCAATTAAAATGCTGCTGGCAAAAAAGGAAATGCAAAAGGTGATAGAATTGGAGTAAATTCTACATAGATTTGTGCTAGATTTGTGTTGATTGGTCCACTACATGTTAGGACTTTCCAAGCAATGGCTACATTCTCAATTTTGAGGATTTAACTAGCGTGGATGGGGGTTCGTATGTGTTTATTAATAAAAGGAAAGAATGGAAACGGACATTGGAAATATAGTAAAATCATACTGGTTCATTTCTAACTCCTTGCATACAAGTGAATTCAACGTAAATTTAATTCAACTTCACTGTAATTCTACTCCAGAATCATTCTAAATGAGTCGTCTACATTTTTCAATAGAGTATTTGATTATTTAAGGTTTTTTTTTTTTTCATTTTTCTCTTTTGTTGAGATACTTTAAATGCTAAAATTTGAATTTCTCTATCTGCATCCACTGTGCCTTTGCCTTAGGATGTGATCAAAAGCATGAAGAAGAAATGGATTCTGAAGCAATCTACAAAAATTTTGTTCTTCGGGTTAGTTACCAGTTTCTTTTCTGCAGTAAGTTGGTTTCAAAATTTAGATTTAGGCTTGTAAGTTATTGAGTCCTGCAGGTTATGGCTGCAAGGAGTCCCAACATACGGCTTCGGAAAGCATTGTACAGAAAGGATTCAGGGTATATGCATTAAGCTTCTTGTAATTCAGATTTAACATTCTCTTATTGATATAACTAGATCCATGCTAATACGATTTACTAATTGTATGTGATAGTGCCAATATCAAATGTCCCCAGACAGTTCCAGCAAAATCTTCGAAACCTCGAGTATCAAGATTGGCCCTGATTTCCTCAATATCTAAAAAAATGGTCGATCAAAAAGTGAAAGTCAAACCTCTTGCTAAGCGAAATGCAACTCCAAATGTGAGGGAAAAGCAGTCTTCTGTTGCATCCAAGGCTCTGACTACTCCAAGGAACAAAAAGCGACTGTCAAATCCTGATGCATTTCGGAGTGTTAGGAACCCAAAGGCAATGGACATTGCAAATGGTAGAGTGGTAGCAAAGGCATTATTTCGTTCACCTGATAAGTCAGTGAGCACAAAAACTTTAATAGAATTGGATACAACTGTCAAGAAAATATGTGCAGGTGTGAAGAAGTTTGAGGTCACTGATGGAAAGAAGCATGCTAATACACCACTGCCTTCAAATGCTCTAAGAAAACAACCGCGAGGACGAGAGGTTAAAAGCAGAGTTTATGATGGGCCGCTTTCCCGAAATTGTAAGGGAAAAAATTTAAAGCAGTATCATGGTCATATGCCTCAAAAAGGGGCTGGAAATAATTTCAGTGACATGGAGATTCAGGAGAAATCAAGAAATGGTACTCTGGGAGTCTGCTCTACTGCTAAATGTGATGAAGGAAATAATCCACATGAAGGGCTTTTAACAACTGTAAAAATAGAACCATCACTGGTTGAGAATAAAGCTGAAGCTTTGTCAGATGCCAACGAAAATACCCAGTCAAATTATGAAGAGGGGTGCTCGGGAGAAAATGACGTTCCCAAACTTCTGGCTTCAAGTGAAGAGGGCAATGAGACCAGTGAAAGACATGGTGAAGAAGAAGAAATGAACTCGAGTTTGGATAAGGGCACTGGTGGAATCATGGAAAGTAATGATAGAAAACATATTTTGATATCAGATGACAAGGAAAATGATAGTGAAGCCATGGAGAGCGACAATAAGGAAAATGCTTCGGCCTCTGACGATAACAGGTGAGTAAACTCATATCAATAATTCTATTAGTCTTTCTAGGATGTTGTTAGATATTTTTGGTAATCAGTTATCCATGAATTTCGGAGCTGCAGAGACATGGATCTTAATACCGGCCACTTGAAAAGACAAACCCTTGGCAAGCATGAGAGTGTGAAGAGCACACAAATGGTAACTTTTTTATTAGGAATTTGAACTTCTCTCTCTCTCTCTCTTTTTTTTTTTTTTTGTTTCTGTTTTTGATTTCTTTGTGAATATGGAAATGATTCAGATAGCCAAAGCAATGAGGAAGCCATCTAAAGAGAACTTCGTTACTGACGCTACTGGTGTTCAAGGACTGAAACATGGAAAACCTAAGCCTACAAATCCCAAGCCTTTTCGGCTAAGAACTGATGTATGTAATTTATTACCTATCGAAGTCCTATAAATAGTAATCTTTTAATTGAATCTGAGAATATTTAATTTATATACAGGAAAGAGGGATTCTCAAGGAAGCAACCTTGGAGAAGAAGCTTCACGCTGCTCCACTGAAAGAAATCACAGTTACGAGGTTCCCAGGAGGAAGTTCACAGAAAAAACAGAAGGCATTGCTAGTGAGTTTTCATTTAATTTACAGAAAACAACAGGGTGCATTGCTCGTTTAGCTGTCCGCACTGGTTCAAGTAGACTGAGAATATGATTCTGATTGCAGAGAAATGACAAGAGCCTTGAACAAACTGAATTAGCTAATGATGCTCAGAAAGCATGTGGAAAGGAAAGAAACACGACGCAGAAGGAACAACATGTAAGGCTATCTATTTTTGAAGCGTAAAATAAAGTAAAAAAAACATTTAGGCTTGGTTTTCCATGGTTGTTTACATTGGCTCAAGCCTGCTATTATGATACCTTTTTGTAGCAAAATCAGGCTTCCATCTTGAAGAACTCTAAGGAAAGAATGAGACGAAAATTATCTTCAGCTCCACAGAGACATACAGTTTCGTCCCAACAGAAGCTTGTGTCTCCACTGAAGAAATATAGTCATTGTAAGACAACGGCTCAAGATTTGGGGAATACCTTGAAAAGGGCCAAATCACCATTTGTGAGAAATGTCGTGAGACCACAAGAGTGAGTTTCTGCTATTTTAACAAGTTATTTTAATACAGGAAGAGTTTTTTCATGAATAAAATAAGCTACTCTGCTCTTGCAGGACCTCATCGACTACAAAAGAAACACTCCCTGTTACTTTACCTGGTCGACTAGGTGTGATAAAGGAAGAATCACCAGAAATCTTGTTGAGACCCAAAGAAGCTGCAAAGCCTAGCAAAAGCGGTGCTTCCCCAGAAACCAAAGCTTCTGCTGTCCCCAGGCAATCACTACAGGGGAGGAGGTCCACAACTATTCCAAAGGAACCGAATTTCCATTCCATCCACACTCCAAAGAGCTGCACACGAAGAGTGGCTTAAGTTATTTTCTAGGAAAACACTCCAGTTTGTCGCTGTTCAATTCATCCATTGAATTATTTCTTCTGCTTAAACTGTTCGAGCAATTCTTTGTTGTTGTTGTTGTTGTCTACATATAGCCAATGAGAGATCTCGTTCCTGTTCCATTCAATCAAAGCGATGCGAGCGTGTTCCTTCTAAAGGTCCTATATTCTCAGTTTTTATATAAAAATATTGAGTGTTCTTGCTGAGTTGCTGCTGTATTGTCTAATTAACCATCAGAGTACAATTTTTGCCAACGTTTTGTTTTGTCCTGCTCTGGCTCTATTTTCTCATATAGTAAGCAAGCCTCTGCCCCATTTCGATTATTGGTTGCGTTGACATGATAGCAATTTTCAAGCTTTTAGATTTCTTGGGAGGAAGCAACACTGCATCTCAACAGTAGAAAAGATGCACTGTTCATCCTCATTGCATCACATTTGAGGGTTAGGGGTAGTGCTGGTATTAGGATTTGTTTAAATGTGAGAATTTTGGAAAAGAAATAATTCACAACAAAAATTAAAAATGCTATGTCCTTCCTTTTCTGAGAGCCAAAATTTATCTAGAAGTAGGTTCAGAGGAAAGTAAAAAAAAAAAGAAGATTTTCTCTAGCTTTCTTCTCTAGAAAAACCTTAGAGCGTTCAAATCAATACTTATTCATAAATCCACTTATAATAATAAAAAAAAAAGATGAATGATAAAAAAAAGCATATTTAAATCCATAAAAATATTTATAATTATTCCTTAATCACGCTAATTTTATTTTATGTCCCTACTCCCTAGCCCTAACACAATTCAAAGTTTAAACACTACCTAATGACTAACGGTGCATAGCGAACAATAGTTGTGGGCTCGTGATATGATTTGGTGTCGGGTTAAAAAAAATATGATGTTCAAATGTGTCATGCACGATTTAAAGCATGCAGAATAATATGTGATTTAAGTTATAGAATGGCCGGATTAAATAGATTAATTTTATTTTAATTAGATTATATAAAATATAGACAACAACAGTAAATAAATTAAATTAAAATTATTTAAAAAACAAATGATATTGCTCAATTCATGAGTCATTAAATATAAAATAAAATTAAAAATATATCAAAATTTCACAACAAGACTAAAAAAAATAAAAATAAATTTAATATCTCAATAAATAAATAAATAAATCACTAACATTACATCATCGCCTCAACCGCACACACCTTCCTCAAAAAAAGAAAAACAAAGGAACATAACACTACAAGAGTTGATGTTTGGTTGATGGAGACTTTGTATTTGCCGTCCAAATGGCACGAGCATCAATTATTTTATATTTTTTAATAATGCTTTATATTTATTAAAATACCAAATCTAACCAAATTAAAAAAAAAAAAAAAAAAAATTATATGATTCCATCCATCTTAAGGTTTATCTTTTCTCTTCCTGCTCTCCTTGAGCTCTTATTAAACCTTTGTTCTTGTGGATCTATAATGAATTCCTTACATGAAGTTTATTTTTTTATACTTATGCAAGTTTTAATAATCTTGTTTAAGTACCTTATGCTTCTGGGTTTGTCTTGTAATTGTGCTCTAGATAGGTGCTTGTTTGTTGGTTGAATATAGAGAAGTTGCTCTACTCTAGTAAAAAAATGGCGCCTTGGTGGCAAAATAGGAACGCCCATTTGGGTTTTTCTTGTTTTTCGTTTCGTCTTGCTTCACTAGCTTGAAATGAATTTACAAGTAAAGTTAGGTGTTATCGGATATCAGTGGTAATGATTTTCTCTCTTTTTTTTCCTCTCTTTTTGGAAAGGGTTGAAAGTTGGATTTTGATAAGCAAGCCAAAAATTTATAGTTCCATGGTTAAGACCCCTTTGTTTTTTTAATTTTATGTTCCTTTAAAGTAATATTTTTTTAGGTATTTTAGATATTTTAATAATAAGAATAAATTTTAAAAAATAAAAAAACACTATAGCGAAAGGTTTTTTAAATGACAGATGGGCAATTAGCATCATATTGCATGAGTGTTTTATCAGAAAAGTAGTGTATTTTCCCCGGAGATATTCTTGCTAAAGTAAACTGTGAACTTTTAGGCCTTAGCATATAAAAGAAGATGCTTGGGAGGATTTATGCTTCCAAAAGACACTAAGTGAATGAAACATTTCTAATAACAGATGCAGCGAGATCTTTTAAGAACAAAATTGATAGCGGTAGGGATTTCGCTTTAGACAGAGAGGCGGCAGTGCCATTTTGTTTTTAAACTTAATATAAATAGCATTTAAGGTCACAGTAAATTGCTCCTGTTAGGATGATGAATATAATATTTGGTTGTATTAATCTGTTATTGGGTCCTGAGTTTTCCTATGAATATAATCCGTATACATTTACAAGTTATGGTTTTTATTTCCCTTTGGGATATTCCATGTTGTTTAAAGATCACTTTTTTGACGTTTGTCTGATAGAAGCATTGAAAGACTGGCTTATGTTCCCAATAATTGGATAGCTAAACGTTAACATAAAAGATGATAACATTTAGCTATTGAAACTTGAATGTTCCTTTCGACTTAACGTTGGACAATGTCAGTTTTTGTGTATTACAGTGAATGATTTTCTTCTTTCAAACCTCCAAATCTTTATATGTATTAGTATTGACTTTTGTTCCAATACTTCGTGTTACAATTCGTTTGCCTTGTGCGCTTTTATGTTTTTCCTTGATTTAAAATAATTGTTTATGTGATAGCATTTTAAATATGATCTTTTGCCTCTTGCAGGCTTTTTCTGGAATGGTCAATTCTTGATCGAGCTCAATTTGGATGCGAATAGTCGAACTCCCATCCACTGAGAATGGTGTTCACAATCACATGTCTAGTGAAGGTTGAAATAATCGATCCCTTTATTGAGAGGTTGGGGTTCTGAATCTGTCTTAGTTTTCACATGGAGAGCCACACTTTTGTTGTTGGTCAAGAGTTTCCTGATGTCAAGGCTTTTCGGAATGCTATTAAAGAAGCAGCAATTGCACAACACTTTGAACTCCGTATCATCAAAAGTGACCTGATTCGATACTTTGCAAAGTGTGCTTCAGAAGGTTGTCCATGGCGTATTCGTGCAGTTAAGCTTCCTAATGTCCCGACCTTCACAGTAAGAAGCCTTGAAGGTACACATACTTGTGGTAGAAATGCACAAAATGGCCATCATCAGGCTTCTGTAGATTGGATTGTGAGCTTTATAGAGGAACGACTGCGGAATAATACCAATTACAAGCCAAAGGATATATTACATGACATCCACCAGCAGTATGGGATAACTGTTCCATATAAGCAAGCCTGGCGTGCCAAAGAACGGGGTCTTGCAGCAATTTATGGCTCTTCTGAAGAAGGATACTGCCTGCTTCCTTCATACTGCGAGCAAATAAAGAGAACTAACCCTGGAAGTGTTGCAGAAGTGTTCACCACTGGTGCAGATAACCGGTTTCACAGGCTCTTCATTTCTATTTTTGGATCCATAAATGGATTCTTAAATGGGTGCCTGCCTATTGTTGGGCTTGGTGGAATCCAACTCAAGAGCAAATACCTTGGTACCTTACTTTCTGCGACATCTTTTGATGCTGATGGCGGGCTATTTCCACTTGCATTTGGAGTTGTTGATGTGGAAAATGATGAGAGCTGGATGTGGTTCTTGTCAGAATTGCAGAAGGCATTGGAGATGAACACTGAAAATATGCCACGGCTCACGTTTTTGTGTGATGGACAAAAAGGCATTGTAGATGCAGTAAGAAGAAAATTCCCAAGTTCTTCTCATGCATTTTGCTTGCGCCACTTGAGTGAAAGCATTGGTAAAGAATTCAAGAACTCAAGGCTTGTCCATCTTTTGTGGAAAGCTGCATACGCTACCACTACCATTCATTTTAAAGAAAAAATGCTTGAAATTTCAGAGGTTTCTTCTGCAGCTGCCGAGTGGTTGCAACAGTTTCCTCCCTCTCGCTGGGCTTTGGTTTATTTTGAAGGAACACGGTATGGCCATCTCTCTTCAAATATTGATGAATTTAATAGATGGATTCTGGAAGCTCGGGAGCTGCCTATTATCCAGGTGATTGAGAGAATTCACGGTAAACTCATGGCTGAGTTTCAGGATCGGCAGATGAAGAGTAATTCATGGTGTTCTGTGCTTGCTCCTTCTGCCGAAAAACGTATGATTGAGGCCATTAATCATGCATCAGCATACCAAGTCCTTCGATCTGATGAAGTGGAATTTGAGGTTCTGTCATCAGAGCGCTCGGACATTGTGAATATTGGGACGCATAGTTGTTCCTGCCGAGGTTGGCAGCTTTATGGAATACCATGTTCACATGCTGTCGCAGCCCTTGTTTCATGTCGGAAAGATGTATATGCCTTTACAGAGAAGTGTTTTACCGTTGCTGGTTATCGCGAAGCATATGCAGAAACTATACATCCCATCCCTGAAAGAATTGATTGGAGAAAGATGAGTGAGGCTCCTGTGAATGATGATGATGATGCTCAAGTTGTCAGGCCACCCAAGTTTCGTCGGCCACCAGGACGCCCAGAAAAGAAACGAATTTGCGTAGAGGACGAACTTAATCGTGAAAAACATACCGTGCATTGTAGTAGGTGTAACCAAACTGGTCATTATAAAACAACATGCAAGGCAGAGACTATGAACAGTATTGAACAGTTTTAGGTAACCTAACTTTGTACCTTACAGCTCCCCTGGACTGGTTATGTTGAGTAGAGTAGAGTAGAGTTGCGATGCTTAAGGCACAACTGTCATTTAGTATCTGTAAAATACGAAACCTGTCATGTAACTGAAAATGTACGTGTCATCCAAATTATGTAATTTAGCCATTTTAGGTAATGGCTAGTCGCCTCACACCCTTCTTCGCCTCGCTTCTAGTTAGATTAAAATCTAATTTTATAATGCACAGAACAGTATGCAAGCGTTATCAATTTATTTTAACATAAAAAAATATGTGAAATGTATACCGAAAATTCAATGTGTTTAATATAATAAAATAAATTGATAATTATATACATCATTTAACGTTACAAATATTAATAACAAAATAATAATTTATCATGTACTGAAACAAAATTTGTATCTCTCTAATTCAAACTCTATTTTTTTATTAATATATTTTCTCGATTATTTTATTAAGAACATGTTTTTTAATTACTGATACTATTTTTTAAATAAAATTCTCATGATCATTACCCATGTATTTGCTGTGGTTTTACCAACTTGATGCGTATGGATTTGGATTGCTAACATCGCAGGAAGGCTGTCTTGGTTGCTTCCCCTGCTTTATGGAGATCCTGTCCTTTCGAGTGTCCGAGCTTGTTGTGAGCGGGCTTGCTGTTTTTTCAGAAAATATTCTGCCTTGGAAGTCTAACCAAACTGAGCGACATTAAAGAAGCTTGCAGGATCTCGTAAATGCTAAGATAGGAAAAAGAAATCAGCCATTCTGTATTTCCCTCTACAATTCTATTTTATTCAACTTGAGGAACACACTACGAGCTTTGAATAGCTTGCTACTAGCATAAATCTTGGATGACGAAAATATCTAGTTTTGGAGAGTACTTCTGACATTCATTTTTCGTTTTCCAATTCCAGTAAAAGAGAACTTATCTGCAGGGGGGGGGCGCGGGCCAGCCAAATAGACAACGATATATTGATCATAAAAGTGCATCACGCTTGGCAGCCCACGGTGCTTGAAACACACCTTGATAATGGTTATTTTCACTCCCTTCCCGCATCAATTCAAGCTCTAGTTTCATTCTGCTGATACACCTCAATATTTTGGCGCCAAAAAATAAGCTTAACAATTTGTTACAATTTCAAGATGAGGGTCAGCCATGAAAGACAGAATCTAGACCTCCCTAGAATGTAAAACTGCTACATGGTTTGCATAGAATTCAACCATAAATGACTAATATCACCAGATAAATAAACCACGCAATGGAGGTAGCTGCATGTATCCTTGTCAAAAGGGAGGCAAGGGACACAATATATGTTGCTTCAATTGTAAAGCTGCTTGAATCTTCTGCAGGCTTCTAAAACATTTTCCCTGTGGCCAAAAGCACTGACTCTGACAAAACCTTCACCACCAGGTCCAAAACCACTCCCAGGTGTGGTAACTACATGAGTTTTCTCAAGAATTTCACTGAAAACATCCCACGAGCTTTGGCCAGGGAAGTGAACCCACACATAGGGGGCATTCTTTCCTCCATATACATTAAAACCAAGCGAATTAAATGTATCCATTATAATGTTGGTGTTTTCTTTATAGAATCCAATCACCTCACTCATTGCCTGCAAGGAAATCAAATGGTTAAGTGTTTATTCTTGGTTTCATACAGCATTCGCAAAACACAATTCCCGAGTTAGAAAACAGTGGGCTATACTACCCCAAAAAGAAAACGCACTGACCTTAAGGCCTTCAGGTGAAAGGCAAGCCCGACCACCAGCTTGGCAAATGTTGGATGCCCCATTAAAGCTAGTGCAAACAACACGGTTGAAATCCTTTACAACTGGGAACCCATCAGAATATAGAAGCTGTTTTGGAACAACAGTCCACCCCAGACGAACTCCAGTAAACCCAGCATACTTACTGAAAGATGATGTCTCCAAAGCAACCTGCAATTAGTATGGGAACTACCACATCACAAACATGCATCACTAAAGAGGGACTACTCCAGCTCAGAGAAAAATGATTGACAGCCAACATCACAATGTAAGAAGAAATATTCTAATGCCAATCAAAGAATGATATTGCATGATCAGATTATCGGAGTTTTGAACAGTCCACAATTCATATCCATGTTATGTAACAGATACAGTGTCCACAGGAATTGATGTGAAAAAAAATTCATGCAGGTTCAGACATGTCAGTTCTAACTTCTATGAAATCTTTAAAATAATAATGTCGTTTGAAACACAGTTTCTACAAAGGCATTTTAAACTAAGAATGGTTCGTGAATGCCTCCTTGGTCCAAAAACATTTGAAAGAAACAGGGAATTTCAGGTGATAGAATACTTCACACCAATGGATTAAAGCCATTTTTACTGTCAATTGAACATTTATAATTCATGAATAGAAGGAAAATAACAAATTTTAACATAAATGAGTTTTACTAAGAAAAGGCATGAACTTTTACCAAGAGAACAATAAGCAAAGCAAGATTGATATATTGTGGGCTACCTCTTTGGCTCCTGGAATTTCAAATATGGATCGCGGGTTATCATCAGACATATACATGGCATATGCTGAATCATAGATGATGATTGATCCATTGTCCTTTGCAAATTGTACTAGTCGGGTCAGTTGCTCCCTTGTTGCAGCAGAACCAGTAGGATTGTTCGGTGAACAGAAAAATATGATATCCGTTCGTGAAACTTTCGATAAATCAGGGAAAAAACCATTCTCTGGAGTGCACCTCATGTATTCAATCTTACTGTACTTCTCAACATCTTTCTGAAACTGTCCAGTCTGGCCCATGATGACACTTGAATCGACATAAGCCTGCACATAATTAGATGGTAATCAAAAGAGAGTTATCCAGGAATGCCCCGTATCTTCTTCTTCCTTTTCTTTGAATGTGTGGATGCTAAACACAATTGAATCATCGAGTAGCCTATCACAATGGAAACATTACTTTACCTAAGGTTCTGGTAAGTATAAAGTAATGCTCTTTTCTCTTTTTCACGATCAAACTTTTCCACTAAACACCAAGCACCACCAAATATGCAACATAAGGAATCAATAAAGTCTTTAGCAGAACATCAATACAATAAGGTTCCCCGAACCAAACTAAGGAGGTTTTAATTTAACCATCTAAAGTTGAACTAAGAAAAGCCCCACAATAATGTTCCCTCCACACTAGCCAGGAAAAGAAAAGTTGGAAGGAAGTGCTGCAGTGGCATACTCAAAGGTCTGACTATAATTATCACAATAAGGATCCATCAAGCATCACAAATAAATACTGCATAATTTAGGAACATGTGCAAGGAGAAGGTGTTGAAAATGGGAGAGGGGTGTGAAGGATGTGCTACAAATTTCAAATTTCACTACCAGTTTATAAAAACATAAATTACCGGGTATGATGGATCTTGCACTGCCATGGTTACATTTGCCCCAAATACCATCTGAAAGAATATTTAATCAGGGAAAAGCAAGTCAATTATGATGAAGTTTGCATATAACTAAAGCCAAGAAAATGCATACACGGGCATATCAAGAAGAAAGACAGAAGCAGGACATAAAATAAAGAAGGAAAAAACATAACAATGAAAGATAAAATCAAACCTGGAGGCGAGATATGTCACACTTGGCACCATCAGAGACAAATATATCATCCTCCTCGATCCCAAGACCTGCATAAAATGTTGAAGCAATTGCAGTTCTCAAAGGCTGCACGGATTAACAATTTGTGTTACTCTTAACTGTCACGAGGCTTGATATCAGAGAACAGAGACCACATAATAAACCTCATAAAAAATAGAACAGTTGAATAGTTTATCTTTTCTTGTTCAAGACCATGCCAGAAGCAATGCATTCAGAGCAAAACACATGGCACCTAAAAATTACCATACAAATGGGAATGATTATTCTTATAAGAAATCTTATTGTCATTTAAAAAGGATTTCTAACATTTCATCTACAAAAAAAAAAAGTGGGTGATTATAATTTTAAAAAAAATGCAAAATATCTCACCAAAATCCATCAAAAATGCTCAAAACTATCAGATCCTGAAATTTCAGCAAAAGGAAAATAGCGTGTTTCATTATAATGCTCACATACCTTTTCACCTTGTTCAGGTCCATAGCCACTGTAACCCTCCAAAGTAGACAGTGCTTCTGCTCTCTGCCAAAAATTAGAAAAGAAAAGAAAATTCAGAAACATGGACAGACAGCAAATGCTTAAAAGAAAAACATTAGCAATACTGATTTCATATCATGTAACAGAAACAGTTGAATTAAAAGCTAGACGCACATACACATATATTAGCTCAAAATGGTTCTTTTAGTAGATGGTTAATGCAAAAAAAATAAAACTAAGCAGACTAGGTTTTCGATACAGACCTCAATCGTAAACCATAAAACAATCATTAATAATAAAAGCTATTTACGTTAAACAAAAATAAGCCTAACCTTTGCTATTGCAGAAGTTATAACTTCTGGGATAGGTTCTGTAGTGTCACCAATTCCAAGGCTTATCACTTTTGCATCAGGGTATTTCAGCATGTGCGCATTCCTCCTTCGAGCAACCTATTATTATTTTTACAGCACAGAAATAGAAAACACAAAGAAAGATAACATCATTTTGAATTTTTTCCCGATTCCATATCAAAAATAAAACGCCTCTATTTTCTCTGCTCGAAATTTATCAGTATTTTAAGGAGAATTAATCACAAACCTCTGGAAATAAGTAACCAGCTTGAAGCTTTGCAATATTTGCATTGCGGGAGACTTGTGTTTTGTAAACTTCACAAAAAGAATTAAATAAAAACATAAAAATAAAATAAAATCCAGCACGGAAAGAAAGAAAGAAAGTTTAGAAAACAAAAACGCACCGGTTTTCTGTTCTTGAGGAGCAGCAACACACTTGCAAATAGAAGGTGTTTTCGACGCGATCGAAACATTCTTGTTTCTGCAGAGTTAGAGAGTTCGTGGTGAAAAGGGATTAAGAAACCGAAACACAAACACAAATGCCGAATCAAGATGGTAAGACCAGTCGAGTACCTAGCTTTGAAGGCAATAGGTGCGGCTAAAAACGCAGAGGAAGAAGAAGAAATCGAAGTCGATAAAAGTTGCGTCGGCGACATTTTTCGCTTTTTCACCGCAGCTCAGGGATTTTGAGAGCAGAGCACGGCAGTGACGGTGCTTGTTTGTTTCAAAGAAGCTGCCCTAAAGCTTTTCTTCCTTTCATTTATTCGTTTTTCTATTCCTTTATTGAATTAAATAAATCAAAATCAAAATCAAATTAAATAAAAAAAGATATAAGAAAGCTAAAATTTCTATCATAGCGACCATGATCACGATGACCGACAACTGTTTAGATTTTATTGTTTTTTTTATCATTTGATTTTTTAAAATATTTTAATTTTTTAAAAAAAAAATATATTAAATTAATTTAAAATTAAATTTAATAATTTATATATTAAATTAATCTAAAATTAAATTTAATAATTTATTGAGATTAGTTTAATAATTTATTATGGTTAACTTGACTAGTAAGGGCCTGTTTGTTTCTGCGTTTCAAAAGCGTTTTTGAAAAAATTTGAAAATTTTTTATTTTTTTATTAACTTCAAATTAATATGTTTTTAGTGTTTTCAAATTATTTTGATGTGCTAATATCAAAAATAATTTTTAAAAAATAAAAAAATATCGTTGGCATGCATTTTAGCATGAAAAACTATTCGAAAAGTAACAGCAACTACACTTTCAAACAGACTCTAATTTTTCCTTTTCTTTCCTTTTCTTTTTTTCTCTATCTTCTCCTGTTGGTTTCCGCATATAACAGTTAAATTTTATTATTTTCTTCTTTGTTGTATTTGATTTGTATTTTCTTTTTATTGTTATTTTTAATAATTATTATTTTTTAATCTCACTGATTTAATATTAACTGGTTAAAAATGATATTTTATTTTTTTTATTGGTTATTGATGAATTATTCTAGTTTTATAACCAAGTTTAATATCTGATAAGTTCATCCAAGTTATTTGAGTTTTTTATTTATTTTTTTTATTAATTAATTTTTTTATATTATTTTGCACTTAATAGTTTGGAAATTAGACTTTGCTAGGTGATATTTTGGTTTTGCAATCTAAATTATGTGTCTGGTATGTTAATTTTTATTGACTTGTTTTTTTTTTTCTCTATTTTTTTTAGTATTTTATTGGTTGACATGTGTTTATATATGTTTTCTTCTTAAGTTAATAAAAAATGTATCCATTTAATTTCAACCTTGATATCATATAAGATTGTAGAATATCTTCACAACATTATATGCTTTTTTTTCTCAAGCCATCATGATTATTTTTATTTATTTCCATTCATGCTATCATATTTGTTTGTTTATTTTTATTATCAAGCAATTGAATAGAACGAACTTATTAAACATGTTAGAGTCTGCGAACTTATTTCCATTCATGTTTTTTATTGTTTCTGAAAAAAACATGTTAGAAATGCTTTAGCATTTTATTCTCTCTTTTTTTTACTGTAAATTTCTTACCATGATCTAGCTCGCAGTGTAGCATTCCAATCTGTTACAATACAAATTGCACAGGTGACATGAAGAGCTATCAAGAATAGTTCAAAAAACCAAGTAGGTTGTGGTTCAGTGGTGTAGGCGCTGCTTTCCTTCTTTCAAATTTCGGTTCAAGTCTCAGTGACAGTGGGGCTGGAAAGTGGTTTCCTTTGTGTCTCTACTGGGTTTTCTTTGTGTGGTACGCCTGTCCTCCCCGCGGTGTCTTACCTGTTTACTGGGCTTGCAGGATGTTCAGTGGGCCGTGGAATTAGTCGTGGTGCGTTCAAGCTGGCCCGGACATCCATGTTAATTAAAAAAACATAGTTCAAAAAAGAAAGAAAGAAAGAAAGAAAAAAGAATAGTACAGAAACAAGTGGCAGGCCCGCATGTTGGCTGTTCATGATACGAGTCATGTTTTTCATTTGTGTATCTCTTAGTCTTTAGAATATTACCCACATGCTCTAAAATAACCAAGGGTTTTAATGGTGCTTTGTTGTTTATATAAACATTATAGCACGTTAATGTATTGTTCTAATCATCATATACCAACCATGTGGTGTGCATGAAGTGGTTAGCATGCGCGAGACAAGATCGAGGTTATAAAGTTAAATCCCTTCAAAGTTCAGCATGCTTATTAAATGATAACAAATTACATATCATTTATTTTTTCTTTTTCAATAATACATGGAGGAAGTATTGGGCCTAGCCCCTTGCTTTCTTTTTCTTTTTATTTTTTTCTTTTGTTTTTGTTAAGCTAAAAAAATAATGAGATTCAATAACTCTTTAACTGAGACATGGTTACTAAATACAATTATATATTTTTATTTAATAATTGATATATTTTTTAAAATAACAATACCAATAATAAATTGTTTATGAAAATTCAATTAAAATTTGTTTTTTATTATTATATTTTTAAATATATATTGAACATGATATTACCATATTTATGATTTTTTTATCTTGTAATCACATAAAATATTTGTATACTATTCTAAGATTGTTTGCTAACTTACTTTAAAAATTATAAAATATTTTTTAAAAATAGAAACAATGATTTTGGCTAGAAATATTGTATTGGTTAAGATAAATAAGAAATCTATTAATATAAAAATTTATCTTTAAAAAAATTTAAAACTACTGTATTTCTAGGTTTAATATTAACACCATTTTTTTTTTCAAGACCTATATATTTTTATATTTTATAAAAAAACTAGATCCTCATAGTAAATTTACAATCAAGGCATCATATACTTTTAAAAAATTTTAATTTTTTATTAAAAATTTTAAAATCAATATTTTTTAGCTTTTTTTATTATTTTGATATGTTAATATTAAAATTTAAAATTTTTATTTTAATATATTTTTAAGTAAAAAATATATTAAAAAATTTAATTCAAAAAGCCAGCTGTTCTGGGACGCTTGAAAGTCAACGGCGAGATACTACATATCGGCGTTACAAGGCCCAATGGGGTATGGGCCTTACTTCAAACCGGCCCCTACTCTATTCTTAAGAAAATTCTAGCAGTAGGCGACGCGTATATTTCTAATCTAACGGAAATATATGGAAGGGGGAAATAATAAAATAAAACCTAGGGTTACGGGTTTTCCTTGGAAATCCGAAGGCGTGAAAGAAGGGAGACTGGGAGAGCAAAAGCGACATTCTTTTTGCTCGACTGAGTTTGGATCTCTATTTTTCTCACAATTGCCTTTTCTTTAAACCAATTCGGTAAGTTGCTGTCTTTTTAATGGCTTCAAGATTCGATTTTCCAGCTTTTGTTGCTTGATTGCTGAGAATATCGAGGAATACAAAAGAAACTTTAATTTTGCTGATTTTTGCCGTGTTAGACAATAGCTTGTACTCTAATGAATTTCGGATCAATTGGGTTTGTTTTCATTCCAATTTGTTTATTTCCTGTTAATAACGATTGTTTTGGACATAACAAAAAACTGCAATTTCCTGGTTGAGTTGTTAGAAACTAACTGAAATTAATAGTATTCAAAATTTTAAATTGTTTTCAAAGCAAAGGAAATACTGCAGTGTCTTTATATCTCTTGTGGTGCAAAATCGGTTTAATTAACCAGCTTTAATTTAAAATTCGGTTTATATTTTCAATATGTGACTAGAAGCATAATAAATCCACCCAGTTTTTCATGGAACTGTATCTTGCCTTTCAAGATTTCACTACTCATAGCTGATTTGGCATTTGTGTGATCCATAATTTTCCAACGAGGAATCGCACTAACTTTTCGTGTCATGTATGTGAGTTAGGGCTTGCCCACTATACCAATCCAACCATAGCTATGAACACAATACTTTGTTTGCATACATACTTAGTCAGTGATCAATCTTTATTTTTCAATTAATCAAAGCAGGTATACGCGGATGCCAAAGATGCAACATAATACTAACATGTACTATCTCAAACTTGTTACTGAACTGGTGCTTTGGAGCATGTTTTGCAGGTGTTAATGGATCTAGAGACTGAGAACAGAATAGCTGCAATTCTTATGAAAGAAGCAGCGGAATTGCGGCAGCGAGCTGAGAGGGAAGGAGTGCATGTTTACCTTGAACGGCCTAAAGTAAGAGCACGACCAAATTCTCGCTTCCTCACTGCAACTGTCCTTGGAGTGCAGCAAAGTCAGTGTTTAATTGCTTTTAGTTTTCAGCTTGTCATCCTTTGTGTTGATGCTTTAGTGCTATCAGATAAAAATGCATGACTGTACACCATCTATTAGTAATAGTAATAGCATACCCTGCTGAAAGTTGTCATCTGGGTTCCATGAAAAGATTTTTTTGTGAGTTGGCTGACATTTTCTAATTGAAGTCTAGCTATGGAGATTAAAAAAACGGATATGGAAAAAGCATAAAGTTTACCCGGTTGTCTAAAGAATGAAGTTGTGCTTAATCATCTAACAGATTTTCTTCAGATAATCTCAAAACAAACCTTCTCTGGGATTAAAGGATAATGATTGGTTGGGTATTTGCGTACATATTCAACAATCTTTGTCTACCATATTTCAACATGTGAAAATTGGCTTGCATAGTTAGAGATCCATGCGCACCCATTAAGGGATCCTTGCAAATTGCGTGCAATGTAATGATGTCCCTGTCTTTCACAGGGACTTGAAATGAAACCAATTATCTTTCTTTTCTTTTCTTTTCTTTTTTCTATATAAAAATTTCATCCATGTATGCATTTCTCTTCTCTTGATTTCATCACCGTTTTGTTAACAGCTTATATTGGCTTGATATTATGCCACTGATTTTTGTTTTATCTTTCCCTTTTGATTTTTAATTGATCTACTCTTTTCAGCAAATCGAGCTGTTGAACAGAATGAGATGTGGCGGGTCCGGGAAAAGGAGCTTGAGCTGGATGATAGGCTGAGAGGAAGATCAGGGTATGATGGTAACAGCAGCAAGAACCATATGGATGTTGGTAATGTCTTTAGAAGTACAAGCCAAAGGCATTCTATAAATGAGAACGATACCAATATGCCATCCTCGTCAAGCAAAATAGTAGGGAGCTCTTGTTCAAGGGAAGACCGAGGTTTAAGGGATGAAGAAGTCGAGGAATTTTTGCACTCGAGGTCATCGGAAAACTTCTATCCACTTTCTCAAACTCATTTTATTCCTCAAATATCATTTGTAACTTTGTTCAAAATCTCTAAGTAAAAAAAAAGAGAAAAGAAAAGCAAAACCTCGTTGGTTTGACATGAATATTTTTGTTTATCACAGGGTCAAGCGAGGTCGAGGTGCTGTAGGTTCAAGGATGGATGATACAGGGCCTTACCTTGCTCCTTGCCCAGATCCTGACGAAAAGCTGTCCAGAAACTTGGATGCGAAGCTGCAGCGTGTTGTTTTTGGACCAGAGAAGCCTTCTTCGCTGAAATCTTATGAATCATCTGAGGAAGAGCTTGACAAAGATGGGCTTAAAAAGGAAAAGAAGGCTTGTTCAAAGAGTCGGGATAAGAAGCATTCTAGGAAGCACAGATCTAAAGAAAGGTCTAGAGATAAGAAAAGGAAGAGAAAGGATGAGAAAAGAAGTAAACACTAGTAAAGGCCCTGTTTGTACATCATTGTTCCCGTTAAAGATTAACAACTTTATTGTGTCGAGTATGTATGATAATTCTTGTTCGCGCACAGTGTTTGGTAATTATATCATAGATTGTTTTATCTTTTGGAAATATATTAATTATTTTAATTAATTTAAAGCTAAAAAAATAATTCAAAATACAGTTGCATCACAGCTAAACGGGGTCTATTCTCTGAGCAGAGCAGCTCCTCCTGTTCAGGTGTTCTCATCATCCAGATTTTTGATGCCTACCCGGCGCACGTTTAACAAAACACCGAATAAGATTAATTAGCCCTCTCCTAGACTCCTAGTATTATTAAAAATATTACCATTATTATTGGCTACAACAAGGCCATTAATATTGTTGGGGTTGTTTGCATATTCCGGACAGTTTTTTCTGCACCCTTCGAACATTAGAAAATCAAAATCGACACAGGTCTTTAATGGAGAGGCATGGAAATACGGCATCGACCATGTGATCAGAAAACTGCTGAATATTTTTTCAATAATCAGCGGTATTCAGCGGTTAGGACTGGTGGTTCCAATTGTCGTCGTCAGATTACTCGAGGATCGTAGGCGCAGGTGCTTCCTAGGGGCACGGACATGGGGTCTCATCGGTACATTATTCATTTTTTGATGTCATAATGAAATTTAAATGCATATTGAAAAGATAATGTCTGTTTTCTATAAAACTTTTAAAAAATATATTAACTAATAAATTGTAAAAGAGCTTTAATATTAGTTAAAGATTAAAAGTTTAAATTATTCTTCATTACAGCAAAAAGTAAGCAAACATCAATATTTGATTCAATAACCTGTATGATTTTATATATATATATATAGCATGCATTGCTTTTCCGCGATACAACCATTCAATACTGCAAACAAGAGATTTTGATCATTGTACCCTGTTTCATCTGGAACAACCTTTTCGTCATTGTCTAGCCGGCAGTACATACTACAGCTCACCTAGGCAGTGTCCCTCAAAATGATGATCTGTCTCATCAAAGATCTCCTCCTACATTGTTCATTGTGCAAATCAGATCACAGTATGAGGTAGCCTCTAGAAATTGTTGGAGGGAGATATATGTGATATGAATAGCAAAACGTAATGTTTACCTGTAAAAGCTCTTCAATGACATCTTCCATTGTTATTATGCCAACTGCTTCTTCTTCCTCAGGAAGCCTTGGGAGTGGATTGCCATTTATGTGCAAGATGTTTGAGTTCAGGTCCTCTGTCCACTTCTTGCTCCTTGAACCTCTAAATGAATTGTTGCCACTGTTGGGAAAGCTTTTCCACTTTTGAAGTGGTCTCTTGCTCTTCAAAGCCCTGTCCTTGGGAGGCTTTTCACCATCAATATTAACTTTAACTTCTTTCACCGGATCTGTTGCATGCAAGAGACAGGAGAGTAATAATTATCATATGATTTACTTATCATAAAGACAGATGCTCTCCAAATTAGGTAGATTCTAGTACAGCTTGGGACTACAAACAGAAGTGGATACCCGCGTGAATTGACACTTACTGTCACCAGCATTGCTTACAGGCTGCTCCTCTGGCTTTTTACACTGCCTTGTAACAACTGCCATGTGGCTATGACCTTTCTGAAACTCATTCAATATATCATATAAAGGCAAAGTTTCTGGAACCCTACAACATAAACAGATAGAACCATCAGTCTGTAGGTAACAATGGACAGCATTTTGTTCTCCAGGAGCAACTAAAAATATATCATCGACATAAATACAATCCTTGACCTAAAGGTTACCTGGGAATCTTGCGTATAGTGACATTCTTTACAGGTATTTTATCTTCTGGGTGAATTGTCAACAAATTATTGGCCTAAAAGATCAAAATACACATACATTTTCAAGAAAAAGTAATCAGAAGTTTCAGCCAATTAATTTAGCGAATGAACTCAGATCAGAAGATATGAAAGTAAAGGCAAGATATGACGGAGAAATGAAGTGCCAAACAAAATCAATTAGCCCAAGAGGTAGTCTTAATTGGTCACCCTTTATTGCAAAAACTATGCCTCATTTCCCCTAGCCATGCCTGTTTGCAGTTTGCCATGCTTTAGTTCTCAAAGCACTTGGCCCCCTTGTGGTTCATCCTATCTCTTTCTAGTGTCAATGGTAGGGGATTATGTTTCCACATAAATTGAAACATTATTTTTGGTGATTGCATAAAGAAAAAAAATGCAAATCCCGGTTAAAACTTTAAAATGAACCTGTTAAGAGCTAAAGCTTGATTCCAAAATATTTACTAGAAAGTGAAGTTAGTCTTGGGAAAATACATTAGCTTTAAACAGAAAAGATAATAGAAAAGCCTCAAGGAACACCTAAAGACAGCATAAACCAAAGCAAGCCATACAAGGGAAATGCCCATCAAACAATAAATTCATGCAGATTGAAAGCCTATCACAGAGCCACGGTCCACGGGTCCTCGAAAGGAGAATCTTAAGGAAGGCACACTCTTCTTAGAGACAATCTGAAAGCTATGTTATGATGAAACAATTTTTTTATCTGAAACCACAGAAAATCTCATAGCTAAAAGGCCATTGAAGTGGTTCTCTGACATATTTGATTTTTTTTTTTTTTTGCACATCATATAAATTACAAACCAATTAAGGATACAGGAATCACTTGAGTGAGAGCACAAAGAGTTGGCACAAAAGATAACCAATAAAAGCTAAACGTTGGCAAACAAAAGAAGATTATTAGTATACCACATTATTCAACCAATGCTAGTTCGTTAAGACATAATTCTAAGTGTATGAAGAAAAGAAAGATCTCTTTCATTGTTGCTGAGTACGTTAATATCATCAATTTACCAGAATTAGTCCAATTATGTTTGTAGGCTGCTCATAATAAACTGGCACTCTGCTATGCCCTTTCTCCAATATCAAACTCATCAACTCCCTGTACATGAAAAATATACAATGCGGCAAATCACAATGCATGTCATGCAACAGCAGTGATTTTTCAGTTTACCCTTTTGAGCACAACACCTGTCAAGTTTGTCATTAATGTCAATAGCAAAAGTTTCAGATATAGGGGTCATGGCATCACTAGCTGTTTCTTCAGTGAGCTCAAGTGCTCCAGCAATAATTGTTGTCTCATCATGAGTTAGTTCTCCACCTTTTCCAGCCTAATAAACATCACTGACAGTGTTACAAAGCTAATGGAAGATATGAGAGAAAAAAAGGGTAGCAGACAACAGGATACATGCGTTATAAGCAATGGAAAAATTTTAATACGGGTAGACAACTGCACATATTGATGGCTTGATAGGCAGATTTAATGACTACAAACAAGAACCATGAAAAGAAGCAAGCAGATAAGCTGCATGGCGATAAATACAAAGACATACACAGACAAGTAGACGATAAAGCATAACATCTGTTCTACGATGTGTAATTCTGAAAGGTAATGAACACACCTCGTTACCATGCAAATTTACTAGTGTTTTCAACTCAGCTCTGCGAAAAAGAGCAACATGACCATGTCCCAGCAGAAAGTCCAGGAGCTGAAAATATCACATAAACATTAATAGTCACTCTAGTGTTTAGGAGGGTTCAACCACACGCAAGCTTTAACCAACATACGTGTCACCTTGCTTATCGGATAGGCAACAGGAAAACAGGTCCAAACCAGAAGACGGACAAACGGGGCCACTGTTGCACCAATTGCCAAACCATATCGGGAACAAACAGATTGTGGTAAAATCTGCATATCCAAATAAAAGAACAATCAGAAGACCCGTAAAACATACTGCCAATCATACCATCTTAAAAATGTAATTATAGATGAAACTCTAGAAGAATCAGGCTTATATATCCATCATTCCCAAGAAGCATCTCTTGTCAGAAAAACTGGCAACGGCAGAATGCCTGTATATTTAGCAACAGTGAAAGAACTAGGTCCCAAAACAGAGAGGATCATCACAAAACCCGTAGTCAAAAAGCATTAATTTTCAAGTAGCATATCGAAAACAAGTCAAACTAGTAAAATTCTGCTTCCACGGTTCTACTGTACACCTACCCACAATTCCTAAGCTCTTTAAAAAAAACTAATAAAAATGCACAAATCAATATGGATGCCTCACCTCGCCAAATAGAAGAATCAAAGTTACTGAAATTAGAATAGCAACCCCAGCTGTAACCAGACTATCAAGAAAAATTGGAAGTGCCTGACAAAGTAAAACAAAAAAGACATTCGATTTGAAGAATAATAATCAATGCTTATTAATTACATCTCTACAGAACATACCTCCATAGCAGTAGCGTTGCATATAAGGAGCGTGCAAAGCAACAGATGCTGGTTTTTAACCACAGGCAATATTTTCGCTGTTTATGACAAGCAACAAGCAATAATAAAACCCAGTCATGAAATCTCTTATAAGCTATGATTTCAATTACTTGTTCCGCAACTACCAAAGGCCTACAACTACAAATGAAATATTTTCATTCAATAAAACAATTTAATTGTTTTTTGGGGTAAATAAATAAAATAAATAAATTGTTTGTTTATATTCAGTGGTATAAGGTTACTATACCCAGCTGGAGTTTATTATTCATGAACCCTCCTAAAAAGTTATCGAGGCATAAAAGCCAAATCTACAAGGCAGGCTAGCTGATAACCATTGTTAACCACTTAATAAGTCTTGAAATTAATTATCACTTCCCCAAGTCCCGCACGACAAAACTCCAATTTTCTCACTATCCAAACAGAACTTAAACGGTCTAAATAAGGTTTTTTTTAAAAAAAGAAAGTAGCATAAACGCTGTACCTGCGTATTTTTTATTTTTTGGAGTACCGGATTTAGCAAGAACTTCAAGATCGACGATACTCATAGACATAAGGCCCAGAGTGAGGCCAGACATCAGTCCAGCGAACAACACGAGCAAAACTATTATCACAATGTTTACAAAGAAATCCGTTTCGCAGCACTTATACTCCACCGCCATTCCGAACTTCTCTCTTCTAAATTCTCAAAGATCACGAACTTCAGTAGTGATTAATCGTTAGAGAAACACCAACCAGTGCAAAATTTCCTCCATATTTTTTTCTATGAACTTTCTCGAATCAGTTCGCTCACAGCTCGCAAGCAAAGTCTTTTCCAAACAAAAAGGGAGTGAAAGACACGTTGTGTTTCGAAAAGTTAATGAAGAAATGAAAAGGCGGATCTTTCTTGACTACTTTTAGGAAATGATTGATGTCTAGAAGAATCGTGAAAGCACTGAATTAAACGGCTAAAGAGTGACTATGACCATGTAAGGATTGTGTGTTATGCTGGGAGAGAGGAGGAGGAGGTTGTGCGTGGAGACTTGGTTACCGGCAGGGGGGGGTGGGGGGGGGGGATTTGCTTTTGAAAGTGATGTAGATAATGGAAGGAAAATATGGAGAGACGGAATGGAAGGAGTGTTTTTTGGTGCTGTAAGAGGATGACGTATGGTGTGAGTGCCGGAGCTATGGTCTGTTTTCCCTCGAGGGACTGTCGCGGAAAGTGGTGAGCAGTGCTTTTTTATGCGGTAATCTATGAAGATAATATTTTACTATTTTTTAAATTTTATTTTTATTATTAATATGTTAAAACAATTAAAAAATACATAACAAATATTTCGAAGAAAAATAATTTAAAATTAAAAAAAATCGGGCGAAAAACCACTAAAAATATGTTAAAAAAATTAAAAATTAAAAAATTAATTTAATATTTTTAAAAAAGCTAGTTCGCTTTTAAAGTGCATCCTATTTTAAAAACAAACAGCATTATTTTTTAGGCTCGCGGTCGAACATGCGGTTTTAATACTTCATAGTTTTGGGCTTTCTGGCCTCTCTCTGGTTTTTTTTTTAATACTATGCAACATTTTCAATTAATAATAGATGAAAATTTTGCTTTTTATTAGTTATTAAGATTTCTATATGCTGACATGGAAAATCTAATTTTGACGTGTACCATTAATTTGGATAGGTAAAGTATTTTATAAATAATCTGGAGTAAGACAGAGTGAGTTTTGTCAAGAACTAGGAACCTCGTTGGAACAAAAGACAAAAATAGTCTCCTAGAAAAATACAATTTTGAAAAGAATATTATATTTTATTTGATATAAATATATTTAGATGAGCTTATATGAAAAATGCATGGTGTGATGTGTTAATTTTTTTTATTATTATTATCTAAATCTATTTAAACACAGCAGCGATGTGTTAATTTTTTTTTTTATTATCTAAATCTATTTAAACACAGCACTAATACCTTCAAATCCGTGCTGTTGCTTTCGTTCTGGTCCTTCTGAAGGGAATGCATGGAATTGCAAGCTCTCTATACATAGTTTTGGTGTTTAGGGGAAATTTCAGTGGTCTGTTTAGTATTCTCAAATAACCATTTTAATTTAATATTTTAAACTGTGGAAAAAAAGGTTCAAAGTCTCTTTCGTGATTTGACCCGTGGAAGGGCATATTCGTTTTATTATCTGAAGAAAAAAAAATATAAAAAAGACCACATTAAAATGAAAGAATATTGAAATAAAATTAAAAATTAAAAAAGTACATTATATGGAAGTAGTTTAACGCACATAAAAATTAGAAAAAAACATAAAAATACTTTTTTTATATATAAATATCACAAACATCATCCAAGAATAACATTTATTTAATAGAATGAAATCTAAGAATTAACCAATAACAAGCAAAATAATAATAATTTGTTTTTTGAATGATTATTTATAAAAAATCATTAAACCGTTATTAAAAAAAAAACTTATAGTTTATATGGTTTTTAAGATTGGAAATATATAAAATATAATTTATATTATTTTTTAATATATTTTTTTGAGTAAAAATCATTTCAATTAAAAATTTGCATAATTAAAAATTTTAAAATTTGATCTCATAATCACTATATTATAATGATAAAAATATTATATTAAACAATTAATTCAACTTAAAAATTTAAGTTGTTAGATAAATTTTAAAAATATAGTTTTTATTATTTTTAATAAGTATTGCATTAAAAGTTATTTTTTAAAATATTTTTTTTATTTTTTTAGTATTAATATATCAAAAAAATTAATTAAAAATTAAAAAAAAATGTTAGTATTAATATATCAAAAAAAATAATTAAAAATTAAAAAAAAAATTAAAGAAACAAACACCATCTAAAACAAATAAAAGTTATGAAAAGAACCTGACCGGCTTACACCTGTAAATTTGTTGTTTTGTGATCTATGATCCCTCAATAATTTGATCTGCCGTCGCGAAGTTGACAGGGAATCAGACAAGGCAGATTTCAAGAGGCCATGCATATTAAGTGACAAAAGCTCTTTTGGACTCAGCGAAAGGGAAATGACGGAGAGTTTTGATAGTAAACGAGACTCTGAGTTGTTTGGTGCAGCAATAAAAAAAATAATTTTTATTTTTTAAAATATATCAAAATAATATATATATTTTTAACATTATTTATAATATCAGTAACTTAAAAAATAAAAAAATATAATAGTTAAGTTATATTGTTTGGACATCAAGTGGTTTTGCCAGTTATTTAGCGATAATTAATAAAAAAACAACAATTTAATTTAAACTTAATACATTTATTAATGTGAGTCGATTCAAATAAATAAGTATTTTTTAAATAATTATTTTATTTAATAAATAACAGGTCTGTGTAAACATTGTTAAGTTCAACTTGAAGCACAATTGAACCTGGCCGGATCATATATTTATATTGTAAAGATATAGTTGTACAATATCTAATTTTTTTTAATATAATGTAATATAAAATATATACACACATATAAATATATATACAACGAGGAGCTAGAGTTTTTTAAATAAAAAAGCAAATTACATACAAATACTATATTATATAATCATATATTAGAAATCAAATCGAAATAAATATATTAACTCAAAGGCAAAATTAATTTAAAATTATTTTTAAAATAAAAAAACTTTCAAAAAAATATTTTTTTAAAGAAAAAACCAACTTGCTTTAATTAAAATCAAACTTGTAAGCATGTGTTAATTCTTTTACAGACTCTATCAAAATACAAACTGACTAACAAAAAATAAAAATAAAAATAAAATATGAATTGACTAGCCATTTGTTCTGATTATTTTATAGAAAGATACAGGAAAGTTAACATCATAAAAAGAACCGATCTTAAGCTAATAATTTTAAAAATATTAATATTTACTCATCGATAATAATTTGAATGTTTATTTGTTAATAGCGTGAAAAAGTTTAATTTCATATTGTAACCAATTCAATTGAAAATTATATAGCTTTTAATTAATTTAAAGCAATCAAATCAATGTTTATTGATAAAATCTCGCTAGTGTCTATCACTTGCCTTTAATTGATTCAAAACATTATACATATCAAACCCTCTAAATTATTATAAATATTAATATTTTTAATAATTAATTATAAAATAATAAAATTAAAATTTGATAGTAAAATAAATATAAAATTTGAAGGAAATTTATCTAAAATAAAAAAGGATCACTTGTTTAATTGGACTTGAAAAGAAATTTGTACATGAAAGAGAGGCAGGTAACAGTAGCTAAAAAAAATAGAAAAGCTCTCGAACAGCGAGTGAAAGAAAAAGAAAGAGTTTAGAAAAATGAGAAATGAGTTGGAGTGAGTGCTGGAAACATAAACAATAGATATATATTATTTATTATATTAAAATACAAGTCAGCTATATTTCATTTGTGTCGATGCTCGTGCTAACCCCTTGAAAATAATAGCCATGTAGATTTTGTTTACTGTTTCAATTACCGCTAAAAAAATTATAAATCTTGATGGACATAGATTATAGAATAGAATTCTCATCACTTTTTAAAATTATTAAAATCTATTTTTTATTTTAATATTGAAAAAAAAAACCGTAACCAAAACGTGTTTCTCACACGTCCATGATGTTCCATTTTCTATTGATAAATGCTTTGAAATTTCCATCGCATGAGGTGATCATTTCTGGTCAAGTCCGAGCCAAGAAGAAACAAAGCTGTGAGCGGGGGTCATTACTGGACTAAAGGATACTTGGGCCTTTTTTGTATTCAGAACAGACTTGGGCCCGGTGCCCAATATCAAATCCAAGCAAGGCTGCACAGAATGGATCCTCGCTCTGGCGCAGGCTGGATTTCACTCGCAAAGTACAGGCGGATAAATTTAAATGAGATAATGAATAAATAAATAAATAAATGCAAGTTGGATTTGGATCAAGCTATCAGTCAGTGGGTCTCTCGCTCGCTCTCCCAGCCAGCTTTCCATCAAAACAGATAGATCCAGATCGCGCTTTAAAAGATCTCCACCCCTAACCTTTTCCATTCGATCTCTCAGGTAACTCTCTCCACAGCAATAAAAAAATGGTTGATTTGTAAATTGATGTAACATATGCGTTGTGTTAATGGAAAGAAAATGCCATTATAATTGGCGCGTTTCTAGTTTGATTGCAGGAAGGCCTCTTTTGTTTTAGGTCAAGTAACAGAAAATGTCGAGGAGGCCAGGGAATCCTGCCAGACGTTTGGCTGATGGAGGAAGTCTTCCTTTTGCTGGTTCGGTGCATTCTAAATCGCGTTCGTCGCCGTTACTATCCATTGGCCTTGTTGTCGTGGTAATTTTTATTGCTCTTTGTAATTTTCATTTTCTTTGGGGATGACAAGTTAGTAAGTAAAGTGGTTTAGGGTCTAGTGTGAAATCTGCTGATTGAATTTGTTCTTTTGTTGATTTCAGGGCGCGATTCTTCTTATTGGATACTGTTACAGTGGCTCAGGTTTTTGCTTTCTCTACCGACTTTGATCTGTTACATCTGATACTGATTTACTGCTGGATCTGATCTGGTTTAAGTAAACAAGAAGCATTAACTTTGTTTTTCCTGCTAACATGAATAGCATAGCATAGCATATTTTCTTACACTTAAAGAAGGGAAAAAAGCTGATATCGAAACAAAAGTAGAGGAAATAAAGCATTTTTGTAACGAATTTCATGTTTCAGTTTGGTTTCCTTTTTGTTGACTTTGAATTCAATTATTATAGGCAGATGAGTTTGAACATGAAAGTTTTATATGCTACAAGTCTTGTGAATTTATGATCTTTTTGTGTGACAGGTGGGCATATCACCAATAGAGAAGCTTTAAGCAAGACAGAAGGTAAATTTAAATGATATCTTTATAGTTTTCCTTCTTAGTTTGTACTTGTTTGGGTCTGTTACATTAACTGGAATATTGAAAGATGCAACACTGTTGAATTAGTTGGTATCAGGATTTTTCTTGAGTGTTCCATTTATTTTTCCTGAGTTTATATATGGTATTTATCATATCCAGAGAACTCTCAGAGAAGCTTTTTCATACTACTTTAACATGGACTCTTTTTTCTGTGTGATTCTTAAGTAAGCATTGGCTAAAATCTTCATTTCCTTGACTGCAATTTAATGTTATTAGCTGTTGTTGTTATGGACAACCTGTATTTCCTCATTGCCTTTCTTGTTGTGATTGAGAGTTACCTGTAGTTCTGAGCTTTTGATTAATCCTTAGTCAAGTGCAGTCCCCAGCTTTTGTCTTTGAACTAGACTTTGCATGTATCTCTTTGCTCTTAATGGTTCGTATAAGGGACTATGAAGATTACTAAGAAGAACATTTTGAGCATTTGTTCTCTCTTGTCTAGGAATGTTGCCAGTGTAAAAATTCCAGCAATCTGAGATTTGGGGGTATTCATATGCAGGTGGTGTTTCTTGCACACTAGAAGTCCAAAGAGCGATACCTATTCTGAAGAAGGCTTATGGGGACAGCATGCGTAAAGTACTGCATGTAGGCCCGGACACTTGTTCTGCAGTATCAAGCTTATTAAAAGAAGAGGATACTGAGGCCTGGGGTGTGGAGCCATATGACTTAGATGATGTGAGTGCCAGCTGCAAGAGTCTTGTGCGCAAAGGCCTTGTGCGTGTAGCTGATATCAAATTTCCTCTACCCTACCGGTCAAAATCATTCTCTCTTGTTATAGTGTCAGATGCATTGGATTACTTGTCTCCAAAATATCTCAACAAAACACTTCCAGAATTGGCAAGGGTGTCTGCTGATGGCCTAGTTGTATTTTCTGGTAACTGGACATGTTGCTTACTTTCTTTTAGGTTGTTAGTATTGCCGCATACATTCATGTAAATCAGATGCCAAGCTGAAAATTACTCTTATTCATCAACAGTGTTTTGAACAGTAGAAGGCTCAACTAGGGACTGCATTCACCTTAGAATATTATATCCTAAACTTGCCATGACTTGGTTACTTGTAAGGATCAAACACCATGAAGAGGGATAAAGTGCACCTTTAGTCATCTTCCTTTTTATCACCCAAGGCTCTTCCCTTGTCAAAGAAAGATGCTGGGGGTAAAGAGTCCAAACTGTGCTCTCATTATTTCATAATCATCAATGAGGAAAATGATATTCTTGTCAAACATAATTATTTGTATTGCCATGCTATAAACAGACATCTAAATAGTCTGTTTATATTGCTAATGAATCTTTTTTCATGTGATATTTAATGTCATTCAAATAGCTCTTCTGATCTGATTGTTGATCTCATTTATCCTTCTGTAGGTGCTCCAGGTCAGCAAAGAGTTAAAGTTGCAGAGTTGTCTAAGTTTGGTCGTCCGGTAAGTGGCCAATGTTATTCACTTTTTGGATTTTCTAGACATTCAGATCTCACTGTCTTTGCCAATACTATTCTTTTGCTTGAATGTTAGTCTGCTGCGTGTGCTTTCTATGCATTCAGGCTTTAAGTCAGTTGTTGAAAGGGTTTGCTTTCTCTCATTATGGGAGAAAGGTACAAGGAATATGGAAATTCTGATCATTTCTAGGATAGAATCTATATATGTCCATGTGAAATTTTATATAGCGCATCGCTTTCAGTCTCATTAATCTTTGTTGTATCATGCTGTGAATTTTTATGTTTATGATTAGAGAAACTAAGATTCTATTCTAAAAGAGATACCTAACTTGTTATTCTTGTGAAGGCCAAATTCCGGACCTCAACATGGTGGATAAGGTACTTTGTTCAGACTGGTTTACAAGAGAATGAATCTGCCTTAAAGAAGTTTGATCAGGCGTCATTGAAGAAGTCATATAAGCCAGCCTGCCAAGTTTTCCACCTCCAGTCATATGATTGAATGTTTTGGTGTCATAACATTTTCCATTGCTCTGTCTGCAAACTGGCAACAAACCATGCCAATGATAAGCTATTTTGTGGAATTACGTTCATGTTGGTTCTTATCTTGATACAGCAAATATCTTGATCATTATTTATTGAGGAAAGTAAGCATGTATGAATTCACTTCCACTATTCTTTATAAGATAAGTTTTTGCACTCAATCTGCTGCTATTGCTTGTATTTATGTTCTGTCGGTACATCCAGACATATTCTTTACTTTGACCGCAGAACATGTCTCAAGTTTCATTTTTGGTATGATAAAATCAGCAAGGAAAATCTTTACGTTTTAACGTCATTTTATTTGTCTTGTATTTTGTCATTTGTTTCTGGCATCTGAAATGTGTAGAAGGCAAGAACTTCGATGATGTTTCGGAGAGATACTACAGTGTACTCGGGTTTAGCTGCGAGTTCTATTACCTTGCTGTTTAAACGGGTTCTGGTTTCCTGAAGCTCTTCCCTTTGAAGCTGAAGAATTGCATGTTGCTAGCCGTCACGAATTTTGATGGTTTTTGTTTATATTACATCGCTTCTGTCAAGTTCCTTGCTGGATTTTAGATGTATGTCCAATAATTTTAGAATTGCATGTTTGTTATTGTATTTAAAACGTTTCTTGAGAATTACCAAAAACTTTCCAAATTCATACACATATGAATAATCGCCATTGTCATCTTTGGCAGAGCCGTGTGCAATCAGCTTTCATGCTTTGGTCTTTGTTCTCCATTTATAATCGAGTTCATCTTCCAGTTCCACTCGTATATTTAAGGTACATTCCAGTTTTTTAAAAAACATCTTTGATGTTTGTTATTGTATTTAAAACGTTTCTAAAAAAAATTAAATTTTTTTCTTTGAATCAATATATTTTTTATATTTATAAATTGTTTTAATACATTAATTTTAAAAATAATTTTTTGAAAAATAAAAAATATTATTAATATATTTTTTAAATAAAAAAACTTTAAAAAACACAATTCAGTACCAAATAAATTAATATCAGTCTAGTTTTCCCACCAAGATTCGGGAATCAAAGAAATTTACAAGACGTGTACTCAATCCAGAAATGTATAACACATGTATTGGGCTTACGATGCTCCCATCATATATATAATAATAATAATAATAATACAACTCTATATTCAAGTTCTTAAATGATCATAAGATAGTTATTATAGATTTATATTGTTGTTAATTTCAAAACTTATAAGATTAGTTATAGTATATACAAATTAGTTTGAATATCCACATTAATTTAAAGAAAAATAATAATAATACAACATAACCATCAACATAATCTTAACATGACAGGGAAGCTTAGTAGGTTTTTTCGGGTGTTGCAAAGTGTATTTTTGATAATTAAAAAAAAAAAACCAGTTTTATCAACCACCTTTTTAGTGGTAGAAAACCAAGCAAGTAAACGACGCCTTCGCTACTTTAATTGTTCTTTAAAGGGACAAATAATATATTGTCCGCCCCTCGGGTCAAAGAAAAAAAGGATCTCATGCGCGGGCTTGGACTTTTCTTTAAATTGGCCTAGTGTGACGGGCCACTTAGGCCCAAATGCTTAGCCTTTGTATATTAGATCCATTATGCGTCGCCCCCCGCGATTAAATCTCATGAAAATAAATAGCTTTAAAATATATTAAAAATATCAATTTTAAGAATAATTTTATTCTTTTATAAAACTATCAGTCATTGTTTTGTCCATTATGATTTTTATTTATTCTTTGTTAATTTTTGTTTTTTGGCAACTTTTTATTTTTATTGTCATCCTGTGATTTCAAGAAAAATAGACAAAAACATTCCTAGGTAATATTCTTATTTAATTATTTTAATATATTAATATTAAAAATAAAAATATTATTAATATATATTCTAATACAAAAAATTATATAAAAAATAATCACAACCATGCTTTTAAATAAATTCTGAAGCACAACTCACTCTTATCTCAAGCATCATAACATGTTATGTTATGGTAATATAGTGGGATTTAGTTTTTGAAAAAACAAAATAATATATTAAAAAAATAATTAAAAAAAAAACAAATACTAATTACACTAGTAAACTGGCTGCTAGAAAGAAACAATAATCAACCAGCTCAACTATAAAACGAAAAACCAGAAGTGGATGCTAACGTGCGCCAATTTCTACTTCCAGCATCCCTCCCCATCAACCCATGGCCCCAAAAGACCAGCAGCCCAAAAAACTCCCACTCTTTCCCTTGCTCTCTCTCCTCTGCTTCGCCTCCATCTTCCTCGCTCTCTCCCTCTCCAAAAGAGCCTCAATCTCTTACGAAACCATCCATTTCAGATCCACCCCGACTGTAACCTCCACTCCCTGCAATTACTCTCATGGTTCCTGGATCTACGACCCAAATTGGATACCCAACAAATATGACAGTACATGTAAAGAAATATTCAAAGGTTGGAATTGCATTGCTGGCAATAAATCAAATGCTAAAGACATCATTAAGTGGCGATGGCAGCCTAACGGGTGTGATCTCCCTCCCTTCGACCCGGTCCGGTTCTTGCAGACCTTTAGAGACACCAGCATCGGTACTCTCTCTCTAAATTAATCATTATGTATGTATTTCTTGTGCTTTCTTTGGAGCTAATGAATGGTATAACAGTGCAGGATTTGTTGGGGACTCGTTGAATAGGAATATGTTTGTTTCTCTCTTTTGCTCACTAAAAAGGGTGTCAAGTGATGTGAAAAAGTGGAGACCAGTTGGGGCTGATCGTGGCTTTACATTTCTTCTCTATAATCTTACCATTGCTTATCATCGAACTAATCTTTTGGTGCGATATGGTAGGTAAGCTCTGCTTGCTATGCCAATCTTATCTTCTTGCATGTTTCTTAGCATTTTGGTAAAAAATGGAGTTCTTGGTTATGGTACTTCAAGATTTGAAACTACATAGGCATGTTCTGCTTTTGTTTGTTTAGGTGGTCAGCTAATGCTAATGGGGGTGAGTTGGAATCTCTTGGATATAAAGAGGGTTATAGAGTTGATGTTGATATTCCAGAAGGCACATGGGCGGATGCTCCGAGCTTCCATGATGTTCTAATCTTCAACACAGGACACTGGTAATTTAAGTTACTTAAATTTTTCTGAACAATGTAGGATGTGAAATCTGGTCTATATTCGTTTTATATATAATTGACTGTAGCTACTAGATTTTCTTTTCCGTGCTGATCCTGCATCTTATTTGGTTGTTTTTATTATGTGATTGACTGTTTATATGGCTCTTTGCTTCTTGTGAATAGGTGGTGGGCTCCCTCAAAGTTTGATCCTGTGAAATCCCCCATGCTTTTCTTTGAAAAGAACCGGCCTCTGATCCCTCCAGTACTTCCTGCTGTTGGCCTGGACAAGGTTTTGAAACACGTGGTACAGAGTCCATCTGCTTTTAGTTTCATCTCATTTTTAAATTGCGGTGAAAAATCCATGAATGTGCCACATGATATGGTTGTGTGACCTCTCACTGCTATTTCAGTGAGTGGTGTCCTTGGAAATCTGATATATAAAGAAATCCCAATCTCCAGAATGTATATTGGTCATTCGTACTTATTTATCTGAACTTTAGTTAGCTTAGTACTCTTTAGCATGATGTTAGATATAATTCCAAAATTATGCTCCGCTCAGAGTTCTGTTAGCGTAGCACTTTGTAAGCTACTGACTTATGGATATGCCAACACAGTTATAAATCAAAAATAGACTAATGACAATTGATTCTGACTGGAAAATGATAAACTATTTATCTACTAGACTCTGCTATTTGTCTGCTTGATGCATGCTTCCACACTTCATGTTCTGCAGATATTAGTGATATTGTTTCAGTGCTTAGGCTACATAATTGTTGTGGTTGTTTCCCTCTCTTGCGCCCTTGCATCTGTAGTGCATGCAGGATTCATTCTGCTACTCTTTATTTAATTGAAATGGGCATTTTTAATTTCTCATGTCCTATGTTTTCACTGTAGATTCTCTTTGTTGAGAGACAAATGCGTCCGGGTGGAATCAAGTTCTTTCGTACACAATCACCTAGACATTTTGAAGGAGGTGATTGGGATCAAGGTGGTTCTTGCCCACGACTACAGCCTTTGTCACCTGAAAAAGTGAGTCACATCCGAACTATGAGTTTGGACTTGATAGTTTGTTGACGTGATGGCAATTTGATATTACTATGTTGTGAAGCATAATCAGTGCCAAACCTTGCATGAGCTTTTCAATTGCTTCATTTTTGTTCTACAACAGTATACAAAGGTAAAAGCTTCTTCCTTTCTCTTTCAGGTTGAAGAACTCTTCTCTCTAAAGAATAATGGGACAAATGTTGAATCCCGTCTGGTTAATCAGCACCTGTTCAAGGCTCTCAAGGGGTCTACATTCCATATTTTGGACATAACTCACATGAGTGAGTTCAGAGCAGATGCTCATCCAGCAACAGCAGGTCGAAAGAAACACGATGACTGCATGCACTGGTGCTTGCCAGGCATTACGGATACTTGGAATGACTTATTCATAATGCATCTAAACAGTATTAAGGCTAGAAACTGATGTATCCACTAGTTGATATCCTCTGCAAATTGAGTTCCCATTTGGTTTCCTGGAATTTGTTAGGTTTGATCTGCTTGGTCTGATGCTTATTCATTTACATGATATTGATACCAAGATCTAGGATTTTCTAATACAGAATTTTAGAAGTTAAAAGCAAAACACACACACACGAGAATGTGCTTCTAGCTATGTTTTGGAAACCTATGATTTTCATTATGGAACTGGAAATTCAAGAGCTCCCAGAAATATTATTGCAGTCTTGATTCTGGTCGCCATTTCTTTTGTAAAGATTTTGGAGACTAAAAGAAATTAACTATGGTCGCACTTAAGTCGCTTGTTCCAGCACATGCAATTGCTTGCTACACACGAAACAGAAAAAGAAAAGGCTTATTCAATCTCCACGACCCATCCCATAGTGTCCTCAATGCGACCAGTTTGAATTCCTGTCAATGTTGTACATAGTTTCTCAGATACATTACCCTCGCCTGTTTTATATTCAACCCTGCATTGGCATAAACAGTGATGGCATGTTAAAAGCTGCAAGGCCAGAGAGGAGAAAGAACAAGAAACATTTTTTCACTTTTCAAATCATACAGTATGCATTTCAACTTGTACCTGTGTCCCTGATAGGTTACACTGCCAACGGGTTTAATTGCTATTGCAGTTCCTGTGCAGAAAGCTTCATCAGCATTTATCAACTCCTCCAGTGGAATAGCACGTTCCTCAATCTGATCAAAGGTCGGTAGAGCATGCTCAATTTAGAGGGAAAACCAAATTAAACTTTAGGAATGCTGTACTCCTTTGCGCGTAATTCAGTTCTCAGCTCTTGCTACCAAACACTTGTGCATATCCAGAAAAGGATTAAAAATGATAGGAAAGAAGGTCGATTATGAACTCTCAGTTTACAAATACGAGATCGACTGTTTTTTCTTTCATCAGAATTTACTTACTTGATATCCGAGCCAGGAAGCAACTTCAATGATGGTTTTTCTTGTGATTCCAGGCAAAATAGTTCCCGCTATTGGAGGAGTTGAGATGACATTTCCCTGCAAAAGAAATACAATGCTACATTAATATATGCTGTTACCCACCGAATCAAAAATAAACTAACTGCAAATATAAGTTATGAACTTGAAGCTGGAACATGAAAAAGTGATCTCGCCTTCATCGAAAGACTGATTCTCATTAGTCTTACCTTCACAACAAAGATATTACATGCAGTAGCCTCCTCTATATTTTTGCCGGTGGCTGCATCAAGGAATATAGCATCGGTGAAGCCTTTGGCCTTTGCTTGAGTGATTGCCTTGTAAATCTACAGTAGAAGTGAAAAGGTAAACAAGATTTTACCCGTTATTTGTTAAGACGGTAAGCATATGTAGATAGCTAACATAACGCCGAATGCATTGCGTATCGCATGAGAAGTTAAATTTATGACCGAATTGTGTTCCTAGTGAAAATAGACAAAGTAATGCTTACAGGCGAATAGTTAGTGATAGATTTAATGCCACCAGTTCCTCCAGGAATTGCTCGATAGACCTTATCTTCAACAGAGAAGTGCATGGGACCCTGCATTTATGCAAAATTAACACTTTATAACAACCCCACTTTGCATCACTAAATGAAGTGCATTTCTTTCCTTCCCCAGTACTTGACGAAGTTCTGCAACTATCCACTAAACTCACATTGAAATAGTTGCCAACTGGAGAAGCATATGCTAGGAAGGTGTATTCTGGAGATGGCGCCACACCTAGAATTGGCCCTGTTCCCAGGAGCAAGGGCCTAATATAGAGCGATCCTCTTCCTGGAGGAGGTACCTATACCCAATTCAAAACACATTTTTAAATGATAATTACAAGATAACTAGTAAGATATTCATAAATGTGAACGAAACTTGAGGCTAATGGGATAAGTTAGGGCTGTGAATTTGAATACCCATCTTTTATTGGCCAAAGCAGTTTGCTTTATTGAACTAACAAATTGCTCAGCAGTTGGTGATGGCATGCACATTCTTTCCGCCCCCATTTGCATGCGTAGAGCATTTTGTTCTGGCCGGAAGAGTCGAATACGGTTATCATCACCTCTATATGCCTTTAAGCCTTCAATTAACCCCTAGTAACAAGACCATTCATGTAATTGTCACTCAAATGGTCATGAGAAAAGGATCTGTTAATTAATCACCTATTTCTGCTATTAATTTAGCAGTGCCATTGCTCACCTGTATGAGTTCTGTACATTAGTGCAGTTTCATATAGCCACTTACTTGTCCATAATTTAGAACTCCAGAGGAAGGGCTCAGCTCGACGTTTCCATAGCGAGTTAGATGGCCTTGTGAAAATGCACTCTCCCCACTAGAGCATTTCATCACGTACATGTAATCAGTTGGAATGAAACTAAATTTAAGCTCATCCCAGTTGCAAAGGTCATGCTCTTCTTGATCACCATTGATACTGTTATCAAAATGAAAAAAATAAATAAAAGATTAAAATCCCATCAAGTTGCACTGCATTAAAGGCTTCTACAAAGAGAACATTTTAAACTCTTGGGATGGAAGTGACCCCTCAAGATGGTGCCCGTTTAGCTAAATAACGTAATTTACCTGGCATCACTAGCTGTTTGCACGCCTATTGCATTCCTCGAGCAATATTGTAGCTGTTGACAAAAGATAAGGTAAAACCCAGTTATGTTTGCGTTAATATTGTGTTCATCAAATATCTCACTGGGTAACCTTTGGTTTAATTCAGTTGTTATTCCTCCTATCAATAAGAAGAGATCCCAAATTTAAACCCTGGATCAAGAATTTAAGATACGGAACAAAGATTAACGATACCCTATCAATTAGTTCATTTCTTATCTCATGAATCTATTTTTTAGTTATTTGCAGATACTAATCTAATGATAAATCAACAGGAATTTATCCATGAAATTTTAAGAGCTGAAGAAAATAAACTCGTTTGACGTTGAACAGATCAATGGCTTTTGTTAGAAGGTGAATGGGAAATGTCTTCACACGCAATTTAGAATGATCGTCTACAAATAAAATCGAAAGAAAGGAACACAGGGGAGATTCTCTCTCTCCTCTCACTGGCTTGTTTTCTTTCAGGGAAAAAAAAAAAAACACTAATTGACACCCTCTCAATATCCAGCTGCTGCCACTTCTTGAATGCATGCAGGTATGATGTATAGCCACTCCATTACCAGTTCTCAGCTCCACCTCCACTGTCTCACCAACATCTTATTTTTTAACTTGTTCAATACCCATTTTTACTCACGACAATCAAATCCTAATGGGTACAAATGAATAACTTGCTATTCATGAAAAAAAAAAAAAGAAAGAAAAGGAGAGAAAAACAAGTAAAGCACTTGGCCTCTTCGAATGGAAGTCTCTTGCTCATTTTTTCCTCTCGGTTTGTTCATCTTCTGAGTGAATTTAGGAAATAAAAGATGTTAAGATTATTATTATTATTATTATTAAATCAACATTTGATATTTTTTTCAACCATATTTCGAGACGACAATTCTTTTATGGGAGGACTGAGAAAACCGTATGAAATTGTAGCCTGAGTGCAAGCTGGAGAAAGAGAGTATGGGCGGTGATGAACTGATATTGCGTGAGCGTTGCAGATTTTTTTGGCGACGGACAAAGAGGGTAAATTATAAAATAGTCCTCCTAGTCTCGAGAAACAAATTAATTTGTTCTATTTGTTTTAAGAATTAATTACATAATCCTTTCACCGGCATCGACCACTCTTAATTTAACATTATTTTATCTCGACAATTTCCTTTTATTCTCATCAATCTTTTCATAATTCGATTTATTATTTTTATTTTTCCTATTTTCTGAATTAAAAAACAAAATTAAAAAAAAAACATAAAATGAATGAAGAGGGTTAAAGAATTGGTTTTTTAAAATAAAAAACAATCAATTCATTTCTAAAAAATAAAGTGACTAATTTATAATTTGGTGATGAGATACCGAGAATCTGAAGTAAACCGAGAGGTGCAAAATTGAGATTCAAAGCAAGAAGGGATGTGGCGGCGCTTCTAACTTAATATTGCGTGGCTGCAAGCCTTAAGCTCCTGGATTTAGAGTCTTCCAGCGATAGGTTGAACATCCTCCTATAAAGATGTAAGAAAGAAAAAGAAATATTTGACGCACCTTGGTAGCTAAGACACCTCTTCTAAGTGTTCGATTAATCCACTCGAGGCTGCAGATCTTTCCTCTAGACATTGTATGCAGAGCTGAGCTTCGAGAATACAGCTAGTTCACTGGCAATCCTGCGCTAAAAGTTGAATATTACCGTGAGTTCATGGGCTGACTGACTCTGATTGGAAACAAAACCACGGCCACAGACGCCTCTCTCTCTCTCTCTCTCTCCCCCCAACAGGAGCACTGATGAATTTGCAATTCAAGACAGGACTCCAGCCTTAAAAGTTAGGCAGTTTTAGGCGTGCTTATTTGCCACGTGCTGTCTATATCTGCTTCCACAATCGGTATCTGCCCCACCGGTGGTTGTTTATGTATAGTTACTAATCACAACATCTTTTTATTTTATTTTCTTGATCGTGTATTTAACAACAAATAGCATTCCCTAACAGCCAGGGTAGATTATTGAATAAGTAGATTCTTCATAGAATTTCAATACAGAACCTAATCTGATCTAATCTGAAAATCTATACCACAATCTTTCTCCAGATATTGACGAGAATATATGGTGGTTCTCTCATTGAGACTCTGTCGACGTTACTTTAGCCACAAGAAATCAATGACGACAACCATTGAAGTGGAAAACGAAGCATAAAAGAAAGAGATTGACTGAAGTAGCACTTGACTATTTGTAATCACAAAGGATATTTCTGCTGATGAAGGATTGTTTTTTTTAGATTATCCTAAATGTATATTGAGGGTAAGTCTTTAATATTGTTCGAGTCCCTTTTAAATTTTAGTGGTTATTTTTTAAATTATTTTTAGTTTATAAATATATTAAAATCAAAATTTCTTGAAATGATCCCAAACACACACCAAGCAAGTCAATCACAAAGAATCTTAAAGATTACCTTGCTAGAATATTTCACAAGATGATATCTCTCTAAGATCGATATCCCAAAGATCATGAAGAAATTGGAATATACCAGGATCTTGAATATCATGAAAATAAATTAGTTCGGATTTGAATATTAAAATTTCTAATACAGTTTTGAATTCAACCTCCATCGCTATATACAGATCAATTAATACAGCTTTGCCAAGTTTCAATATTAGAACCGGCTCCTCTGTTTTTCAGTCTTGACTTTTCCCTCTTGAATCAGCCTTGACAACTCACAATTCCAGTAAACTCTTGTTTCTGTTCGTTGGCATGTGAGCTGTGTTTCTTTCCTTTTCTGAAGAGGCAGCAATCAATGGCGTTCGTGGTTTAGCCTTGTAGGGAGAAACAGTTTTGCAGGAATTAAAATCCTTTCTCGATAGGTATTTAGCCCATCATTTTTAGCATCCTAGTACAACAAACTTTAACCAAAAAGAGTAAAGGCACAACAGACTAACAACTTAGCTGGGTTCGGATCCAAAAGAATCCTACTCTTCGCAGCAGACATGTGCAGGAGCCATGTAAAGATGGTGCGATGATCGATGTTACAAAATCTGATATACTCAATATTTGGTGTTTTTCCTATCACATGCAAAACAATCCCTTTTCTTGGGGTTAAAAACCTTTAATCAAGAATAAATTAATATTCTTTATATATTATTAATGAAATAAAAATATAATACATATCGCAAGTACTTTTTATATATCTGTAAATACAAGAAGATAATTATCCTTAAAATAAATAGTTTATGTTAAAAGTTGAATAAACAGAGTTTTATCATCTTAATATCAGTCTATAACATTCCGTAGATCAATTGAGCTTTACGGGTGGCTTCACTGAGGAATCATGAATATGACAACCTGTTAGGATCATATTTATTAACTGTTAGAAAGAGCAAATCCCTTTCATAGCACTGTCACACTCCACATAAAATATCTTTTAGTTGGCAGTCCAATTAATCCTTATTGTGTTGCCATTATGAACTACAACCTATCGTTTAGCCATTAATTTATTTACTCTATCACTCTTTTTTTTTTTTATTATTATTATAAAAGAAAGGCTTTAGACTGGAGACTTTTGACAGGAAAAGAGACACTATATATTTTATTGTGTGTGGTTCTATATCATCTATCATATTAATTAGTAAATTGTGTGTGGTTTCTATATCATCTATCATATTAATTAGTAAGTTATCTTTTTAAATTAAATAGGTTTGTCATTATAGATGATAGTAATATGGAAATTTTTGTTACTTTTTATTTTGAATAATTGGATCGAAAATTAGTTGTGTGAAAGCTGACTGTTTTTTAAAAAACGAGGTTATCAGTGTTGTGAGTTTTTTTTCAAATACTTCTCTCTTTAATCTTGTTGTATTCTAAGAATAAATTGTTCTGAATGATATGTATATTGTAGCTTTTAGTTAAATTTGATGAAAAACAATTGTGAACCCATTATTTGTTAATAGTGTCTATACATGTTACTTTTTATTTTAAATAATTGGATCGAAAATTAGTTGTGTGAAAGCTGACTGTTTTTTAAAAAACGAGGTTATCAGTGTTGTGAGTTTTTTTTCAAATACTTCTCTCTTTAATCTTGTTGTATTCTAAGAATAAATTGTTCTGAATGATATGTATATTGTAGCTTTTAGTTAAATTTGATGAAAAACAATTGTGAACCTATTATTTGTTAATAGTGGAAGTTTTTAGATGGACTACGGTCCCGTGGTTTTTTTCGCATCAGGTTTACCCCGTAAAACTCATGGTGTTGATTTTTGTGATTGTTGTATTATATTTGTTAATTGTTTGATTCTGATTTTGATTACACAAAGAAGGAAAAGAATTGAAACTTGTGAATTGTGAATTGATCCGGATAAATTGATGTCCGGTTATTTGTTTCTAGTTTTCTCAACAAAGTGGTATCAAAGCATTGGTTGTGTAATTGAATTTTTTATGCAGTTAAAATGGATAAGAAAGATTCGAGTATGATAAAGCTCACTTCCTCTAATTATTTTCCATGAAAAACAATGATGGATAATCACTTATATTGCAATGATCTGGCTTTGGAATAATCACTTATATTATAATGATCTGGCTTTGCCACTCGAGTGTAAAAGAATTAAACCTGATGAGATGGACGAGGTAAAATGTAATGAGTTTAATAGAAAAACAACTGTTTATATTAGAAAATGAGTATCTTATAGGTCTATTAATTATATTTCTCAAGAACATGACTGCTATATAATTTGAAAAATGTTAGAAAAAACCTTTGCTAAAGAGAGCGCACAAAATAAGATTTTTGTAATTAAAAACCTTGTAAATTTGAAGTACAAAGATGATGAAAATATTTCAATGTATATAAATAAATTGCTATGGTTCCTAAATAAATATTTCAATGCATATAAATAAATTGCTATGGTTCCTAAATCAGTTGTTATTAATAAATTTTGAGTTAGTTGATGAGATGCAAACACTAATTCTATTGAGTTTATTGGTGGATAGTTGGGAAATTTTGATAGTATCACTTAACAATTTTACTCTAAATAAAAAAATTACTTTAAAGAAAGTGAATAATGGTATCTTTAAAGAAGAGAAGATGAGGAAATTGACAAATATTTATAAGTCTCATGTCAAGCAAGATAGAGAATCTAGTAATAGAAAAGACAAGCAAGATAGAGAATCTAGTAATACAAAAGACAAATGAAAGCTAAGAGAAAAATTTGAAAGTATAAATTATAAGTGTTATTATTGTAACAAGTTTGGACATATTCAAAAAAATTATAAAAAATATAAAAAAATAAAAATAAAAATGAAGACAAAAATAAAAAAATGATACAGCTGTTAGGACCATATATAAATACAAGGAGATAATTATCAATGAATAGTTTATATTGAAATTCTTAAGATTGAATAAACAGAGTTTTATCACCTTAATATCAGTTTATAATATTCCGTAGATCAATCGAGCTTTACGCGTAGCTACACTGAGGAATCATGAATCTGACAACTTGTTAGGAACTTATTTATTGACTGCTAGAAAAAGCAAATCCCTTTCAAAACACTGCGACACTCTACATAAAATATCTGTTAGTTGACAGTCCAGTTAATCCTTATTGGGTTGCCATTATGCTCGACAAGCTATCGGTTAGCCATTAATTTATTTACTCCATTACTTTTTTTATATATATATAAAGAAAAGACTTTAGACTCAGACCTTCTGACAGGACAGGAGACACTGATACCTGACCCATGACACTGTCATGCGGTAGGTATTTATAAAATCATTGGTCCCAGTTCCCATATTGGTCCCAGTCCCATATTGATTAGAAAGAAGATTTCTCTTCTAAATTCCAGCGAATACCCATTTCCGTTACTTCAAGAGTACTCCCTCAAAATATTATTATGACTGGGGAAATTGAAAGAAACTGCTGGTTATACATTTCCAGTCATTACGCTGACCTTGTTTCTATGAATTTTGCTTAAGTTTAACGATAGGATTGAACATCAAGAAAGTTGCCCATCTTTATTGCTCTTTCAAGTTTAATAATTGATGAACCATACAAAAAGGGATATAGTCCTGAATTATATTATTATAATTGAAGAAACTACAGTCATTTGGACTCGGGCTTTGTTTAACTACGCTCGTGTTCACCATCCATATGTAAAGATAGCAGATTTTTCTGTGTTTTTCGTATCTTCATGTGAACTAGCAGATTAACTGATAGGCAATGAACAGATCCTTCGAGATTTGTATTTGCATGTCCGGCCAATTAATTGCTACAAACCAATTCATCAATTGATGCAGAGAAGGATTCTCTGGGGTTTTGAGAAGCTCAATTAAGGTGGACAGTCCATCCCTTCTTGTCCTCAACAAGTCCAGTTTGAATTCCTGTAAGGGCTGTTCGCAGTTTGTGACACACTGTGTTCTCTCCTGTTTTATATTCCACCCTGCATTATATACAAATCCATTAGCTCCGCTATATATGATCCGCCCAAAACCAAGAAGTGTTTGAAGTTTTCTTCACCTTTGTTCCTTGTAGGTTATGCTGGCAACAGAAGTGACTACAACTGCAGTTCCTGTGCAAAATACTTCATCCGCAGCAAGCACATCCTCAACTGGAATACGTCCTTCTTCGACCTGATCATCGAGAATATTGCCAAAATTGTCTCACTATTTGGTATAGGAAATTCAGAAGTTAAGATCACGTTTCTCTTTGTTGTATTTCAGAAGACATTTTGAACTGTTATTCTGACACACACGTGGCTTATTCAAGTGGTGGAAGGATGATTCTTAATTACCTCATAACCACAATCTTGAGCAATCTCCAAGATGCTTTTTCTAGTAATTCCAGGCAAAATTGTCCCGAGTATGGCGGGGGTTGAAATGACATTACCCTACAACGAAGAAGCTTTGCGAGTGTGATTTAATTTGGGGAGAAGTAATTGATCTTGGGAACGAAGATATAGAACAAGAAGCCTCTTCTGCCTGTTATTAGAAGTGGAAATATTAAGTGAAAAAATGCTATTCTGTAATACCTTCAAGATGAAAACATTACACGAAGAAGCCTCTTCAATATGCTTTCCAGTTTCTTCATCCAAGAACAGGACATCATCAAACCCTGCAGCCTTCGCTCGCTTCACTGATTCAAAAACCTATAGCAAATCGGATAAAAAAACAATTCAATCAATGAAATACTTCAATATTTACCGCTGCAACTTCATAAACAGTATCAAAATCAAACTAGTGGCAAACTATGCTTACCGGAGCATAGTTTGTAATGCTTTTGATACCTCCAGTTCCACCGGGGGAAGCTCGATGAAGTTTGGTCTCGATAGACAAGTTAAAGGCGTCGATCCCACTCTGCAATATCACTTCATGTCCTGTTTAACCCATACTTGCCTTGATCGGACTGGATCTATTTTTCTTAAGAACATCCTAAGCAATACAAGAAATCACCCACCTTGTAAGAGTTGCCGATAGGAGATGCAAAGATAAGGAATGTGCATTCAGGAGCTGGTCCAATACCCAAAACAGCTCCACTTCCCATTAGCAAAGGCCTGAGGTACAATGTTCCCGTCCCATGGGGAGGCACCTGTTCCCACTCTAAAGAATTCATACGCAGGAAATTCTCTGCTGCACCTTTTTATAAATATTAGGTTTCTGAAACTTTTGCGCCTTTATTATTTAAATATTTTATAATACGTTTTTTTTTTAAATCTAATAGATTATTTTGAATTTTTTATTAGAAAATATTTTTAGTATTTATTAAATTAGAATATTTAAATTTTAAAATTTGAATGGTTCCATATATAGTTTGATAATTTATAAGATTGTTTGGCTTTTGAAACATAAAATTTTGATTACATTGAAATAAAAACTATATTTATTTGTTTGCATGCATATGTACAAATTGCTTATAATTAGATCTATTAAAAATAATAGTCATTAAAAGATTGCACCGATTTATTTGTTTGGCTTTTAATTAAATATAGTTTTATCATGAGACGGAAATTATGAAAAGAAAGAGATAAAACAGAGGGTAAAAATAATAATACCCAACGCTCGTTTGCAAGGGCAGTTTTCTTCACAGCATCAATAAATTGCTCGGTCGTCGGTGCTTGCATCAACAGTCTCTCTGCTCCCATTTGCATGCGTCGAGCATTTTCTTCTGGCCTAAAGATCATGATTCTGTCATCTTCTCTCCTGTATACTTTCATCCCTTCAAACAATCCCTGTAACCGAGAAAATACGTTTGTCATTAATTATCAGTGCCAGTTGAATTCCTATCTCAACGGCACTGCCAACATGATTTAACGCTAAGAGTGCAAGTTCATCAAAATCAAGTTTTCCACATATTTACAATTTATGAACGACCAAAAGAGATGTTCATAACGTAAATCAAAACTGATCTTACAGTAGTCAATAGAGAATTATGGAATGTTGATGAGTTGGTGATTACCTGTCCATAGTTTAACACTGAAGAGGATGGGCTTATCTCAAGATTTCCATAGGGAACAAGGTGTCCTTCTGAATATTTGTCTCCAACAGGGCATTTCATTATGAACATGAAATCCGAGGGAGTTAGACCAAAACCAACATTATCCCAGTTGATATCTTCACCACCAGATTTCACTTTCTCATCAGTAGTCACTTTGTGATCATCAGTACTGTTTTCATAACAAAATAATCAATCAACATTAAACGAGTGGAAGAGAAGTCAATGTGGCAATTTACATGTATATTCTTTGCGAGAAAAATGTTTTAGATCATGGAGGCTCGAAAGAATCTACCATGGGTAAGCCGATAAAATTATAATACGATATTGAATGATCCATTGAAGACTAAATAACATAAACTTTTTCATGATTTGAAAATTTTCGTATCATTTAATTGAATTAAAACCGCGAGGGAGCATGTTTTGTAATTCAAAAAAACCCTACTAAAATCTTGTTTGTAACAGTAAGGTAAGTTTAACTCATGAGGTCCATACAAATTGTTCTATTCATGATAAATAAAGAAGAAGACATTAAAAAAACTTCTCTAGGGAAGAAGAATGATAGTGGAAGAGGCTTATCTGGGACCATCATCAATTGGCCAAGCCCTTGAGGTTTTAGCATGTGCAAAATTGATTTTATTATATATATAATAAAAAAGGGCAAAAAAAAAAAAAGTACTGCCAGTACCTGCTAACAGGTGGAGGTGGCGGCGGTGTAGATTTCGACTCTGGAAGCAATAGCCCAACGACTTGGCGGAACCTTGACAGCACTTTTTTTGGGCCTGAGGTTGATGAAGCCATTGGTGCCTGAAGAACAAGCTCTGCAACCAAGTTGCACAAACTGCTAAAATATAGCTACAAACTCATTTCACACGTCCAAGTTCAACCCTTTTTTACATACAGAGGTAATCGCACAGTGACACAAATTCAACCCTTTTTCACATACAGAGGCAATCACATAATGGCACAAATCCTTATTGCATGAGGAAACACTGTTTAGAAAATTGCAAGCTAAATATAGATCTCTAAACAAACAGGAATAGAATGCACCAATGAAATTAACATTTTTAGAAAATTAATCATTGGCAGGAGCTCAAGTCAACAAGCCATTTCTACGTGGAAAAGGAGAAGGGAGTAAAAGAAACAATGCCCCGAGCCCTCTACAATATGCCCTGTAAGACATTGTAATAGAACAGCTCGTTTTTCTTTTTTACTCTTTTGTGATTTCACATAAATAAGAAAAGATTATGTAATATCAACATTATCATTATGTAACGTAATTCTCAGAAGTCTTCCTTAACTTTATCCAAGCACACAACGTCCTCTTTATGATTAAGGTTTTCAAAGACCCTGCGCAAGTAATTTAGAATAGGATCCATGTTTTTTTTTTTTGAGAAGACAATAATGCATCGTAATTTCTTCAATTAATGCGTTGGGAAAATCTCATGCACAAAATGTGTGAAGTCATGATTTTTGTTCTTTCTTAATGCAAGAATACGGTAGAACATAAATGAAGTGATAAAAAGGAATGCAAAGACTTGGAGAAGTTAAGAATTGCAGTAGCTATAAACCATAGAGACATGAACGAGAAGGTGGCACACCTTAAGGGAGGAAGGAAGGAAGAGGAGAGAAACTGTAGAAACTCCTAGTTTGTCTCAAACTGCTGGTCAATCAAAAATATATACAAAGAGAGGGAGGAGAGAGAAAAAAGGCAGGCTTTAAATGGCTTCACAAGACCTAGCAAACAGAGATCATTCTGGGTAATTATGTCCACCTATGACCTATATATGGTGGTGCCGCATTAAGTTGTGGCATTTCTATTGACTAGCTAGCTGTGCTACCAAAATGTTCAGCCCATGCTGGTCGTCATTTCTTGCCTTCCCACCATTAGTGGTGGTTTCCCACTTTTTGCCCGTTATAATCTCTCCCTTCCAAAGAAAAGAAAAGGGAAGTATGGTTAAGCAATGAAAACAGAGAAGAACGTGTTTGACTTAACCAGGTTCCTCTTTGTTATCAACCACAAAGTTGTTATTAGCTTTTCCCATTGAAAGCGGGTTAATTTTGACCTAGCAAAGGAGAGCTTCACGAGTGATCCGGAGGCTATTCCGAGCAGCAGTTAAACTATCATTTCGTCATTTCTTTTGGAAAAAAAAATTATTTTAGTTTATTTATGTGTTTTTTTATGATTTTAATGTGCCAGAACACTGTCCTAAGCAACTGGAATTTAACGCAGAGTGTCATCCAGCCAAGTGAGTGGGCTCTGTTTCATGAATCCTTTTCAATTGTAGCCATAAGAACTTAAGCAGTTAATAAGAGGAGGATGGATGCGACACACCCAAAGAAGTTGTATTCAAATTAGCAGGCCTGAATTGATATTAGGGCTTCTTTTTTTGAGAAGATAGTAGGGCTTATTAGCTCTGCATCTTTAAGGCTTATTACTATGGGCCGATTCCTTTAGCTGAACCTATTTTGGGTCTATTTAATGCCCACGAGGCCTTGGACATGTTTGTGGACCAATCCCTTGGTTTGCAAGGAACGTTGGAATTCTCTCCATTTCTCGGCCCATAACTGAAAATCTTGTTTACTCAGCGAAATTGGGCTAAAGGCCTGCCCGAGCAACTGAACTGCATCTTTTCTTTTTCTTTTTAGAAAAACCAAGCCGCATTTTATTTATTTACCTTAGTCTATAACTAATTTACAACTCGTGATCAAAATTTTTTTAAACATAATTAAAAATTGTACAAAATATGGATAATTATTTATTATTATTATAAAATGGATTAATATTAAAATCTTTATACTTAACTTCTTGTCCAATATTAACTTAAAATTATGTTATGTGAAAATTAATATTAACTTAAAATTTTCTTAACGTTGCCTAATTAATTTAATTGATGAAAAATTAACTTGTTTGATAAAAAAATTATGAGTGCGTAACTGAAAAAATAAAAAAGCTATATAATTCAAGTTTAAAATCAAATCATATATATGAATTGATAACCTAGTTAATTAAATTTATTATTTAAAAAAAAATTGAGATTGCAATTAAAAATAAAAATAGATAAAATTAAAAGACAAAAATGAAAAAGAGGAAAAAAAAACTGAGAGAAGCAGGTTTAAAGTTCATAAAAACAGTACAGTAAAGTAAGTGCATTAAACCCTAGATATTTTAGCATGTTTGGGTAATAAGAATATTTTAATTTAAATGTGCTAATCAACTAAAACGAAGAAAATAGACAATATTTTTATTATCCTAATGCTTGAAGAAAACAAACTCAACCCAGTATTCAAATTTAAGTTAAAAAAAAAACCTTGTCACCAAGTACGTAAATCCCTTATCTCGAAACAGAAACAGAAACAGAAACAAAAAAAAAAAATCCCTTATCTAATATTCTTGTTTTATTTTTGTTGCGGCGAAGAGTAGATGAGAAGTTTTCTTTACTGTCAAAGTTCTCCCGTGAACATACATTTCCATTTCTATAAGCATAATTAAAATGAGCTCAATATTAGGTAATCATCAGCAAGAATTCGAAGGCCTTTTTTTTTTCGAAGACGATAAATTCTTGGCTGCTGAGAATCCTGCGCTGATAACGTGAATTTGGTTTCAGAAGCACGCCACTCCCAGGTATCAATCTCCCATGGGTAGAAAATATCATTGTTTGCTTAGACAACAATATCACTCCCAGGTATCAATCTCCCATGTGTAGAAAATATCATTGTTTGCTTAGACAAAGATGACAATTGATACTCTAAGCATTACTTTTTCTAGCAGCACTCTTTTCAAACGTGCGACAGTTGAGTTCACATGCGAAGAATACTATGAATTGAAGTCATTTGCTTAAAGAAATCTTCTGTAATGGATCCGTGAAATGCTGGGTCTCATCATGTGCTGTTTGCTAGTGACTTAACCTGGGCATATTCAAATGTTTAGTGCAACAATTGTGAGCTCAGTCGCTTGTTACACGGAAGATAGGATAGCGACTTCTATTCACATGATCTCACTGTTAAATCCATGACTTTATTCTTTATATGGTCCTCTTTCAATTTTATCTTCTTCTTTTGATTTTCTCCCCTCTTTTACAGGTTCCTCAATTACCGCCACAAAAAGTTCTCAGTAACTTGTAAGAACATGATTGATAGCATATCATGAACATTATAAAAATAAAATAAAACCACGAATCCAAAAGATAAATAGATGATAAAAACAATACTAACGTAGGCGGAACCCAAAAAGTTCTCAGTAACTTGCAAGAACATGATTGATAGCATATTATGAACATTATAAAAATAAAATAAAATCACGAATCCAAAAGATAAATAGGTGATAAAAACAATACTAACGTAGGCGGAATTACTCTTTACATTAGTACACGAAATGCTAACTTGACAAGAGTTCTTTTGTTCATAGTAATTTGACAACTCTGCAATCTTCTCAACTAGTGACAAATCAAAGAAGCTTGTAATCATGCATCACTGGTGTTGCTGATTTTAAAACTTCTATTTTGTGTTTTTTCCTTTCCTTTTGCATCATGATGCCCTGATAATGAAGAATGATTGTCTTAACCCCAGTGGGATTTCCCAGGAAATGAATTTCATGAAATACTCCTAGTTATGTGGAGACCATACTGTTTGACAGAGGATAAATAAAACGAAACTAAATTGACAGAGAGACCATACTGGTCGACGGGTGATAAATAAAACGAAACTAAATTGACAGAAATCTTGCTAGATATAGAAGATTATAGGAACAATTCCCGCAAACTTAATATCAATTTGATTTTTATACATGTGAAATAATTAGAAATCTCTTAAGACATGTAAGTGGGGTGATATATGGTATATTAGTCATTAGGCAGGCACCAAAAGTATCGTTATCCTCGGCCCTGCTTAGCTTTTTCTATATATCTTGTTGTATCCGCTTATTAGTGATTGATCAATTGTCTTATTTTCTCGTGTACATTAATAAAATGATGATGATCTGACATTTTACACTCGTAAATAAAAGTATCTCTACCTTTTGAAAATCTAATTCGTGTGATGACTTTTCTACCTTTTTTCCCCCTTGTATAAATACACACCTTATACTTCATTGTATTAAGAACCTCAAAGATCACTTGTCTGACTTGTTCTCAGTTCTGCCTTGCATAGAGAAAGAAGATGTGGTTCAGCAAGTTCTTATTAGCAGCATACTTGATGGCATCCGTCTCGGTTAACATCACCTTAGCCCAAAATTCTCCCCAAGACTATGTCGATGCACATAATGCCGTTCGTGCTGAAGTAGGAGTTGGTCCAATTACTTGGAACAACACCGTGGCAGCCTATGCTCAAAAGTATGCAAATTCAAGGGTTGAAAAGTGTGAATTAGAGCATTCAGGAGGACCCTATGGTGAGAACATTGCTGAAGGTTATGGTAACTTGAATGGAGTGGATGCAGTCAAAATGTGGGCAAGTGAGAAGCCTTTCTATAGCCACGGTACCAACTCATGTGTTGGTGACGAGTGCCTCCATTACACTCAGGTTGTGTGGCGCAAATCGGTTCATTTAGGGTGTGGCAGAGCTAAGTGCAAGAACGGGTGGTGGTTTGTCACTTGCAATTATGATCCTGTTGGAAACATTGAAGGTCAAAGCCCGTATTGAATTATGTTGCTTGGAGTTCTAGCTAGTAGTCAGCCACAAAAACAATAAAATATATAAGAAGATAATGAAATCTTTTCTATTGAAGGATTTGTTTGCATAATTATAATATTCAGGACCAAAACCTACTTGTATGTTTGTGTTTAAAGAAAAGGGTGATGCTATGGGTACTAATTTTTTTTTTACTATGCTTTTTGATGTTTTTTACTATGATGTAAGATCCGTATATTAATTTGTCATCAGTTGTAACGAAGTGATCATTCTGGTCTCAATTGGAGAAAAAAAGAGAGGGTCATCGATGTCCTCAAATTAAACCAATATAAACTTAATTGGCAATGGAATTAATGTGGGCAACTGAGCTGGCATAAAATATTCAAAACCATGATTTGGATTTGATTATGATATTATTCGAAGAATGGAAACTAATGAAGACATCAGATCTAACCTGGGACACCACAGTGCAAGCCTCTGCACAAAATTATGCTAACCAACGTGCCGGCGATTGCAACCTTGTCCATCCACGTACGGATGCTGTAAAAATGTGGGTTGATGAGGAGGCTTACTACGACAACAACTCCAACTCATGTGTCTGTGGCCAGCAGCGTGGGCACTATACTCAAGTGGTTTGGGGTCACTCTGTTCGCCTAGGATGTGCTAAAGCGACTTGTAGCGCTGGAGGAACCTTCATTGGGTGCAACTATGATCCACCCGGCAACGTTGTTGGGGAAAAACCTTACTAAACGGTTTAGTAAGGTTTTTAAACCTTACTAATATATGATCATTCTGGGCCGGGTTTAGTCTAAACCTTTCTCATTATGAAATCAGTGCTTCTATTACCTGGAATAATAATGATAAATAAGCTGATTTATATTGGCAGGAATTAATATATGATAGAAAAATATTTGCTGCATCTTGATGATATGCTGGCATTCAGGAAGTTCACGTGGTATACGTTTGGATGGTTTTTTTATATATATAATTATGTTCATATAATTTTAATTACAGTCAGAATGATTACAACTTATGTGTTATAGCATCCACTTTCAATTCAAATTATTATTAAGTTGCACTAAAATTGAATGTTTTAGAAAGTGAAAATTAATCATGTAACTCATATGCATGCTGGCGGATTACCCTCCGTTTTGTTGCTCATATATATATATATATATTAAATTCTAATCTACTTGTATGATAACAGTTTTTATTTTAAAATAATACATACACAATTAATCATACTTAACTTACATGAAAGAATAAGATAATGAAATACTAGCTAGAATTGAGCACCTGATTTTGGTAATTTGATATATTCTATAGTGATAAATTTGTGTTATAATAGAATTCGATTGAGGTTAAAAGCTTTGTCTACGAAGATATTCGAATATTGATATATTAAATAAAATTAATACCTGATTTTATTAATTGTATATATTTTTATTATGAAAGAATATTCATAGCGCTCATCACAAAGATTGGGCCAGAGTATAATTACAACTCCAATTCATGAGTTGGGAAATCGAAAATAATTCATTAGCGATTGTTTGTCTCTCGTTGTCTTGGCTGTAAGAATCCCTTTAGCTAGCTCAAGCTCAAAACTACTCTAAACAAGGACTTCCTCAATGCTCACAAACAGCGCTCGAGCACAGGTGGGTGTTGGACCTTTGGGATGGAATTAAAATTAGCAAAATTTGAAAAATCATCAAAGTAAAAAAAAAAAAAAATCATGAAAGATAAAACAATAATATTAACACTAAGAGATAGCCATCACATGACATTAACATAAAATATTAAATCATACAAGTCGCTAACAAATTACTAATTAGCACATACCACTAGTGATATTTAATGATACAATTCAATACATGGTCAATCTAGTATTAATACCTTAAAAATATGTACATGCAAGTCAATCTAGTATTAATACCTTAAAAAAAATATTAATGGATATATGATATTTTTTTTCTCTAATTTATTAGGATATAATTTTTTGAGGTATTACAATAAATTTAAAGAGGATTTAAAAAAACATGTGAAAAAATATGGGTTGAGTAGGATAAGTACTTGGACAGATAAGGAGACCATTCATCCTATTTGACCCGACTTGACCGGGTGTGGATCCGGTGCAAATGATGGTTACAACGGTACCGAGTTGGGTGCAGGTGCAAAAACACTCGACTCTCAACTTGACTCGGTCCCTTACCATCCTGTTGGTTCTCTGCCTTTCCCGTCATCATCCATTGGGTTGGTAGGTGCAGTCCAAGATGCTACCTCAGTAAGAATAGACTCAACTATTCTTACACATATAAATGTATTTTAAATATATTATTGTATGGATTTATCCATCATCTAAGATTATAGATCAGACTTAATTTTTTACATATCATTAAATTTGTTCATATCATTTTATAGAAGCATTATTAATAATTTATTTACGATGATGAATTAATGACTATATGTTAACAAAATTCGCATTCTAAATTCAAAAATACAATTAGTTTGGTTCATAATCTTTTATATATTTTGCTCTCAATTAAGCTCGTTGCTATTTTGATCCTTTCTATCCACACACACACACACACGTATAGAGCAATTTTCTAAGATGAGGTTTTTATTTTAGCGGTCTACATAAGTGGAGTTTTTATATTTAATTTTTTCAGATGTCGATGCCATATAATTAATTTGTTAGTTAAGGTAATTCACGTCTTATGTCATCTCTTGCTGTAACCATTCATTTAGTACAAAATATATTAAGAAGTGTTTAAAAATATAAAGTATATTTTATTTATAAATATATTAAAATAATATTTTTTTATATTTATTTTTTACATCAGTATATTAAAATAATTAAAACTATAAAAACAATTAATTTTAAATAAAAAATAATTTTAATTTTTTAAAAAACTGTTTGAAATACAATTTTAAACCACATAAGGGCCATTTTTAGAAAAATAAGTTGGCATGGTGTATTCAAAAACAAGATCAGATATCTTTCTTAATAGACACTTTTAATGATGATTTTATCTATTAATAATTTAATCCAAATCTACTTCCCAAATTGGTGTCTCGAAAATTGTTGCATCGTATGGAGTGGTTCCCCTCGCGCAGAGAACTCGCTCATCCATTGCTAATAATAATATTAATAATAATAAAAAAAACTCTTGGGAAATTGACTGGCAAATATGGATCTCCGCTTTTGGAAAAACTATAAACTAGTTGAAGAGTATAGATAAATTGGTAATCAATAGATGGCTGGAAAAACTATAAACCATTTTGAAAATCGTAATCCTATGATATAAATACTATATTATAATAAGATGAATAAAATCAGATATGCATACAGAAATGGTTGAGGATTTGATAACTTTACTATTATATGTGAATTCACAGCTTGCTTTGTGCCCATGATTAAGAAGAACAAATAAAAAAAACGAAGGAAAGAAGTTGCTTTGTGCCTGGAATGGAGACGACTAGGTTACAATAAGTCATTTGCGTTCATGTCTCCCTGGCCCAGATTTCTGCCGATGATTTTGTTAAAGCCCGTAACGAGATTCGTGTACAGGGTGGGGATGTCCCGATTTCTTGGAACGAAACATGGGCAGCCGAAGCAAGGGAAGTTGCTATACGAAGGATCTCCTGCTGCAATTTAATCGAAGACATGTGCACTGAAGGCCTCTTATCTTTGACCGCGTCTGAAGCTATTGGGCTGCGGTGCCAGCTAGAAACCTTCCTAGGATTATTTCACCTAGTCAAAAATTTTACATGATTTTTTTTTTAAATTGGATTTTAAATATTCATGGCAAGCTATCTAATTCATGAATTTATTACTTATATACTAAAACGGGAGAGATTTTCACTGTATATTTTTTACTGTGCAAAATCTTATTGTATGCTAGTCCTCAAACTTTGTTTTTTTGGCAATTAAATATTATTTAAAAAGCAATTAATTTTAAATTTTTATGGGAGGGTGAGATTGAAAGAAAAAGGACTTAAATTAAAAACAAGACAAATATAAGTGACGTCCTATACGTTGAAAACACAATCACTTTAGTTTTTTAACTTAAATAATCACGCAAATTCTATAATTATAGTTCCTTGAAATTGTTTTAATTTATTTTGATATAAAAATTAATTTTTATTAATTTTTTATCTTGAGAAAGAAGAAGGGGTTGCCAAATCCTGACAATTAAAAAAGATTTATTGTTAGTACTGATTCAAATCATAAAAATAAAAAAATTTATATCAAATTATTTTATTTAATACTATATATTCATATTAAATATTTTTATATCAAATTATTATTTTAATATATTTATAAATAAAAAATATTTTTAAAATAACTATTATTATAATACTAAAAAATATCTCAACAGTTTATGGCAACCATAGAACAGAAAATTATTATATCAATTAAACTTACATGGAGTTGGGAGCAAAGTCACTCTTTGCTGCGACGTTATTGATTGATGATTTTTGTTTTGAATCAACAATTATTTATTATTCTCAAAAGTATACATTTAATTTTGCATTGACTTAATGGAATTAATTTTTTTTTATAATGAAAGGTGATTTAAAACCTTGAATTAAAACTATAAGTTAATATTAATTGATGATCGAGTTCCCAGGATATGACTGATTTGGTGCACGAATGGTTGATTAATTTTACAACATGTGTATTTTTTTTATATGTTTTTTTTTTCATGGAATTGTGAGATATTTGATATTTTGATTTATATTTATAAATTTTGTAGCCGTGGTTGCTTGTAGAATTCAAAACAAAGATACAAAGTACAAACCTATCAATAAATTTTTTTTGTGCGGTAGTTGTATTTTATTAAGTATTTCATGATTTATTTTGAAAAAAAAAACACAATAAAATGAGAAAAAACTTTATTATTCACAAAAAAAAAAATGATAAGAACATCTAGATTTCTTTCTCCACTTATATTTTTTAAAAAGATTATTTGATCAGTTTTGCTCGATTCTAGCATGTTCTGCAATTGACGATTAGCCAGGGAGATATAGTGTTTTTTTTACAGGCTATCCGGGTGCATCACTTTACAGTTTACACGAAAAAGAAACAGAATAGTCAAGACTCAAGAGTCTAAGTCGTCCATTTTAAAAAAATAATCCAGTACTGTCTGCTTCTGACTAAAGCATCCTTTTGAAGTTATCTAGATATAGAATCAATTTTAAAATAATTTTTTTCTACATTAATTCCGGTATTGCAACTCGGCATTATATTAAGTCGGAAATTCGATCACTCACTCAACAATTTGACAAAAAAAAAAAATGTATAGAAAGCACGGGTTTGTTATCATTAAATTTTTTTTAACTATTTATTTTTTTAATTAATAACCAACTTCTTGTTATAATTATTTTTGTAAACTTATAATTAAACTTTATAATTCAACAGGTTGTATAATTTAATTAATCAGATTCAATATTTTAAATGTACTTTTTATATATTACTAATTTAAATATTATAAATCTAAAAATTATTCAAGATTTATATAGTTATTAATTTTAAAATTTTTAAAAATTATTTAATATATATATAAACTAACACCAATTATTACCAAAAAAACAAACTAGCTGATGATCAAAGCAGCCCAGATGTTCCTAGCATGTTAATCCATGTTACACGGCAATTCTTTGTTTTGAGAGGCTGCCAACATATATGCTTGACCTCAAAAAAAACAAAAACCTTCACTTTTTTTTTCTCTGTCTCGTGGGGTCTTGACTCATGGTGCTGAGATGAAACACGTTTGGATATTCTCGAATATGCTAACTTTTGATGGGCGTGTTACACGCCCTTCTTCTCTTAATTTTATGAGAGGTAATATTTTCGAATAAATTCGGCAAATAAAGATTGAATTATTTTTGTCATTCTGCCAAGGTCAGTTATTGCTAAAACTTTAAGATTCATGAGAACTTTAACATCCCAAAAGGAGATAAATCCCTAAAAATCAGGCTAATACTCCCTCTTGTTCATGTTAATCCATTTTGCATATCATGATTCATTCAAAGATTTTTTTAAAAAAAATTCTTTGAATGATTACATGTCACTAGGAAAATCAATTAGTTGTTCGGTAATTTCTCAAGAGAGATAAAAAAAAAAAAGGGTCATGTTCTAGACGCAACAATGGAAGCGGCGTGATTTGTGGAACAAAAACTTTCAAGGACAAGAACAAGATTAATGCAAGCAGGCGGTAAGAAGAGGAAAAACATAGGAAATACAAAATGCCATATAATATTCTAATCTGTATCTATTGGCCTTGTATTTTTCATGTCTGCTTTCTGTTTTTATATTATTTTGTTTTTCCTTTTTTTTTTTTTAATCTCTTGCTTTTGGCTGCTTTCTAGTTATTCCCATCAATATATTGAATTCTTCCAAAAAAATTTTTACATAAAACTCACTAACTCATGATGAAATCCAGAAAGAAAATATCTTAACAATTGAACACGTTGATCAGGCACAATCATATGTCGTTAGCATCGATTTATTCAAGAAAATCGATTTAGAATTTGGCACCTATGATAATATTCAAATAAATTTCTTCTAATTAAACTTTTTCATATTAAAAAAATCAATTCCAATAAAAAACTTAAAATATGTATCAAATAAGATTTTAAAATATAATTTATATTATTTTTAAACATATTTTTTAAAATGAAAAAATTTTTAAACTTAAAATTTATATAACCTCATATTATTTTATAATTAATTTTTATCAAATAAATAAGATAATGAAATTCAAACTTATATTTACTTGATTATTAAAATTTTAATATTATATTAAAAAATTAACGTAGCTCAAAATTTTAAATTGATGAGATAATATATATAATTTATAATATTCTACATAAATTAAACCATTTGATCGAATCACTTGCTGCCAAAACATCCATTCATTTTCATCCGATGAATGTGAAGCCGACAACTTCTTCAACTTTTCCAAGGGACTTGCTTTGGAGGGCGTCATTTAACGCTATTGTTTTGAACACTCGACGCAGACCATCGAGCCAAGCAGTTAACGCTATTGTTTTGAACATTCTACGCAGACTTCGCTTGCATACGTCCAAGTCATCGTTCACATAATGTTGCATAACGCCTATAAATACCGCTTGAGCTCTCATTGTTATTTCATCCATCACCTACGAAATTCTTTTGCAAGATAAAGAAAAGAGAAAGTGTGCAAAATGATGTCAAGCAAGATTTCTCTTGCTTTCTTTACTCTTATAATAACCCTATCCCTAATCCTTCCCTCTCGTGCCCAAGACAACCCACAAGATTACCTTGATGCTCATAATGCAGCTCGTGCAGCTGTAGGTGTTGGTCCACTAACCTGGGACACCACAGTGCAAGCCTATGCACAAAATTATGCTAACCAACGTGCCGGCGATTGCAACCTTGTCCATTCAGGTGGACCTTACGGGGAGAACCTTGCATGGAGCAGCGCGGACCTTTCAGGTACAGATGCTGTAAAAATGTGGGTTGATGAGAAGGCTTACTACGACTACAGCTCCAACTCATGTGCCGCTGGCCAGCAGTGTGGGCACTATACTCAGGTGGTTTGGCGTAACTCTGCTCGCCTAGGATGTGCTAAAGTGAAGTGTAGCACCGGAGGAACCTTCATTGGGTGCAACTATGATCCACCCGGCAATTATGTTGGGCAAAAACCTTACTAAACCTTTCTGATTATGAAATTAGTGCTTCTATTACCTGGAATAATAGTGATAAATAAGCTGATTTATATTGGCATTAATTAATATATGATAGAAAAATATTTGCTACATCTTGATGATATGCTGGCATACAGGAAGTTCACGTGGCATACGCTTGGATGATGTTTTTTTTTTTTTATATATATATATATATATATATAATTAGCTTCTTATAATTTTAATTATAGTCAGAATGATCACAACTTATGTGTTATAGCATCCAATTTCAATTCAAATTACTACGAAGTTGAACTAAAATTGGATGTTTTAGAAAGTGAAAATTAATCTTGCATAACTCATGCATACTAGCAGATTACCGTCCGTGTTGTTGCTTTATATACATATACATATATATATATTTTAAATTGTAGTCTACTTGTCACACCTGCGAATTCACAGTGAACTTTAAAAATTCAATCAAATAAAAAGAACAAATTCTAGACATTTTATTCTTTTGTCCTAACCCAATTTTTTGACCCTTTTTATTTGAATTATTATTATTATTTTATTTCCTGAAAAATGATAATAAAAAAAGAAAAAAGAAAATAAATGATGATGAAAAAAAAATAAAAAATAAAAAATAAAAAAATGATGAAATAAATAAAGAATGAATTAAAATTTGGATTAAGGGCAACATGATTGGAAGTTTTGGGATTTAATTTTATTAACCAAATTAAAAACTTAATTAAATAATTGATAAGTTTTGGACTTAATTGAACTTGACATTAGTTTAATTTATGAAATCAGAGGCTTAATTGAAGAGATACTAAAGTTTGGGGCTGATTCGGGTTAAAACTGCAAGAAATTGAAGTCTAAGGACCATTCTGTAGATGGTGCTAAACTCCAGGGTTCCAATTAACGTTTATCCAGGAAGCTTGATTACAAAACTTCAAAGGACCAAATCAAAAATAGCAGTTGAATGGAAAACGGAGCCGTTTCTTGGACAACTGTTCACTGTCTTCTTCCTCCGTTTCGACCGTTTGCAGCCAACGCTTACGTTTCGTAATTGAGGGCGTTTTAAAGAGTCAGTTAAAGGGCATTTAGGAGGCCGGCCGTTACCACCACGGGGCTGTCTCTGGCTTTATAAAAGCCAGAGAAAGGCCACTGGAAAAAAAAAAAAAAAAAAAACAGAGAGATCACGGGGAAAGAAAAAACATAGAAGACAAACAGAACAAAAAACACAGAGACGAGAAGGAAAGAAAAACAGAGGAGCAACGCAGAGACAAGGATTGGCCCTGCCATTGACTTCATCCCTGTAGAAAAAAGAACGACCCAGAAATTATTTTCCACAGAAAGTCGGCATCTGCATCATCTTCTTAGCTCCTTCATCATGTCAGAAGTTGCCGGAAAAAGAAAGTAGACGGTGGACACAGAAAGAAGAAAGTAACAGACGAGAGTCACCACCAGCGCTGCAACCATCTTCATCGCCTCCCGAAGCAGGTACGCCCGTTCCTTTCTCCTTTCATTCTCTGCATATTTTATTCATAAACACTGTGCGAAGGTAATTTAATTACCTCCACACTGTGCAGCACGCGTGAAGTTACTGCACGCATGCCCAGCCAAGTCACTGGCTTGAATCGGTATCCGGGTCGGGTTAATTGGGTCTAACCCAACTCTGTATTAATTAAGTTGGAACCAGTTTAAAAAATAAAATAAATAAATAAATATATACATGAATAAATAAATACAATATAAATTTATTAATTTATTTATTGATGTTAGAGCCAAAACTAAAAATACTCATTTAAATTTATTTTATTTCATTATATTTTGTTTTATTTTATTTAGCTTGATAAATAAAAAGTAAAAAAAAAAAGTGTATACATAGAAAATAAACTTATTTTATTTGTTTATTCATTTATGTTAGAGTTAGAAGTAAAGTAAATGATTTAGATTTATTTTGTTTTTATAACTACGTAATATTTACCAATGCTAAAGTTAGAAGTATTCGTGATTAAATATTTATTAGCACTTGAGTCGGGAATATTAAGTAAATATAAAATAAATAAACTATCATAACACAAACTAAAAAACTTTAGCGCTAATAAATATTCAACCGCGGATACTTCTAACTCTGACATTGGTAAATATTATAGGTAAACTATCATAACACAAACTAACAAACTTTTAGCAATTTAAGACAAAACTATCATTGCAACTTAATTTAGATAGGATGCGTTAGGGGTACTAATACCTTCTCTAGCCATAACTAGTCTCGAATTATAAAATCTCTGTTGACCAATTAGGGTTTCTATTGACCATAATATTAGGTGATGACTCCTTAAATAAGACATTTCTTCATCAAAAGAATAAGATGTTAGATATCTATTTTTTTTTTCTAATTTAGATTATATTTTTTTAGGGTCTTCTTGATGTCTGGGTGTGACATCTTTGATGAGAAAAATGTCTTGTTTAAAGAGTCATCATCTAATATTATAGTCACTACAAATACTAATTGATTAATAGAGATTGATACGATACTAGTTACATGAAATAAAAGATACTATCACCTTTTAAGTATCTTATCTGAGATAGATTACATTACTGACTTTGTCTTAAATTGTTAAGAGTTTGTTTGTTTATACTATGATGGTTTATTTGTAAGATTCCTGACTCTAGTATCAGTGAATATTTAACCATGAAAATTTTTAATTCTGAAATTGATAAATATTACGTAGTCTAAAAAACATATGATATTTGTTTTAATAAAAAAAAAAATCTTTTTATGAAAAAAAAGCACTTTTAGATCTCATCTTTTTATGAAAAAAAAGCACTTTTAGAAAATAAACATGATAGTCCAATTAGTTGATTTCATCGACTAATCACTACCCTCATGAGATATTATCTTGAAATCAATTAACTAATAATGACCGCAATTACTTCTTTAGTTAGTCCCTTGTGGTGTTCATGCCGATTAAATTTTGAGGAAATTTTAGTGTGATGGTCTAAAATAAGTTTCCCTTACCTTATATATAATATCAGTATGTCTAACTTTTATCATCAATAAGAAAATTTTTCATATATAATGGTATCTCAAAAAATCCAAGTAATCTAGAAATAAGATGTTTAGATTGGATAAATGGTTGATCAATCGATCCTATCAATATCATCTATTTTTTCTAGTTAAGATGGTTGATAGCTTATACTTGGATTTGACATGTTAAAATAGCTTGTGATTAGTATCTATAAAAAATTCTCTTTAATGGAGTTGTGGACTCTCCGATATTTAAATAAGTATTTTTTTTAGAGAAAAAAAATACAATAATACTCTAAAAAGAGATGTTTTTGAAATGTATATGGAAAAAAAAAATTAAAATTATGAATTTTTTAGTATATTGCCAGACTCAATCATGGTTCAGTCTGGTTAATGTTAAATCCACTGTACCCGAGACTTAGCACATTGCTAAGTCCATTCATGATTAGGCGCTAAAGCTAAAATATCTTAATTGAAGTATGTTTATGTTATAGAAAGTGTATAATTGTAATTTTTTTTAATCTTATGGTTTTTTATAAAAATATATTGATACATTGATTCATCCACGTATCCAGTACAGTGAGAAAACAAAGCGACATGAAAATTGTCAATAATTCACTAGCAATTGCTTTTCTCATTGCCTTAGCTGTAATAATCCCCTGCTCAAAACTCTCCACAAGACTATCTCGATGCTCACAGTAATTCTCGTGCACATGTAGGAGTTGGAAATATGATATGGGACAGTAAGGTGGCAGCTTATGCAAGAAACTATATATGTTAATCGGCTCAGGGGTGATTGGAAATTAACTTGTGCATTCTGCAGGTGGATCTTTCGGTGAAAACCTTGCGGTGAGAAGTGCTGCGGTGAAATTATGGGTTGATGAGAAGCCAGAGTATAATTACAACTCCAATTCATGAGTTGGGAAATCGAAAATAATTCATTAGCGATTGTTTGTCTCTCGTTGTCTTGGCTGTAAGAATCCCTTTAGCTAGCTCAAGCTCAAAACTACTCTAAACAAGACTTCCTCAATGCTCACAAACAACAACGCTCGAGTACAGCGGGGTGTTGGACCTTTGGGATGGAACTAAAATTATCAAAATTTGAAAAACCATGAACGTAAAAAATAAATAAAATCATGAAACATAAAACATTAAAACATCCCAAAAAATTGAAATAACCCATCAAATATTAATAAACACAAAGAAAACTAATAAAAAAATAAAAAATCTATGTTTTGCAAAACTTATTTTATTGGCATTGACATATTTGCATGACAAGGCTTGACCGATGTCGGGTTTTTTTTTTAGATTTTACAAGTTAGTTTCATTTTTTTTTCTAAATTCCTTTAGTTTTTTTTTTTAAAACATTTCTTAATTTTATTATTTTTTTAATAAATTTTTCACTTTTTTTATATTTTTAAAATTAATATTTTTATGATTAAATTGTGGGCATTTTCATCCAAAAAATAATAAAAGCATATATGGGAAAAAATATATAAATATATATATGGGCGGATGAGAGAGAAAAACTCTAAAAATGGCATATGGGATAATACCCTCAATATACAAGAGTATATGGACAGATTTTTTTAATCTTTTTTTTTAAAAAAAACTAGTGTGAAGTTTACCGTCATCTCGAAAATACATTGTGGAGATATACAGAATATGATCTGTACATATTCAAACAAAAATCCTATAATCATTTTTTTATAAAAAAATAGCATCACAAGCACTGACGACGACCTACTACTATATTATATGAATAAATACAAATTTGGTATAAAGAAAGGCATCGCGATCCTTTTCTGGAGGCTAGGCTGCTGGCAAGTGTTGAATAAGCATGATGAATTGGTCTTGGCTAACATTTCGTTCCTACCTGAAACCAATTTTGTTAGCTATTCATCTGAGAACGGTCCTCGTATATCTATGGAGTGAGGACAGCTTTTCTCAATATAAAAGGCTGGTGGTGGTACCTTTACACAAGCATCCCTATCCATTTTTATTTTACTACAAAAAATGAAGAGTACTCTTGTAATATTTTTAGTGTTCATCATCTACTTCATCTTTCCTGTTAATGCCTTCCTTCCAAGCATTCTTGGCAACAACTTGATCGAGAAAACCTGCAAGCAGACACCCTATTACGATCTTTGTGTAAGATCTTTAATATCAAGTCCTCGCAGTTTCAATACAGATGTTGAAGGCCTTGCCAAGATAATGGTTCACACCATTAACGCTAGGGCAACCCACACACTACGTCGTATTAACAAGCTGCTTCAACATAGACAGGACACAAATATGAAACGAGCCTTGCAATCTTGTGCCAGTCGCTACGATGCCATAATAAAGGAGGATATTCCAGAATCTCTACAAGCTTTGCGTTTGGGTAACTACAAATTTGCAGAAGCAGGCACAATGGATGCTGCTTTGGAGGCCAGGTTATGTGAAAAAGAATTCAGGAGATGCAAATCGCCCCTGGCTGATATGAATAGGGTTGTACATGACGTCTCCATCGTGGCTGCATCCATTGTTCAGACAATCGTATAAGCGACTGATATCATTTTAATTTTTGTTTAGCCAACTAGGGAATTCGAAATAAATTTTGAGACTTGCAACTGATCATTAATAAGGACATAACTAATTTTGGATGTTGCTTAATTAATTTCTATAGGGTTTGGCGGTTTAGTTCTTTCCTTAAAATCTTGGTCTTCTATGCACCTGATAAATTCTTATTTTGGAAGTAATGGAAGAAGAGTTTTCGTTTTCTTGTTTTCCTGGGGCTCCTGTTATGCTTTGAAAAACGCGAATAAAATCAAAATAGCTACCATGTTCAACTGTGTGGGGAGTGAAATTCTGAGTTATACCTTCGTCTAAAAGATGAGATTGTTCTTGGATTGGACATGGAGGAGCGTTCTTCTGCAGATATTTGGTCGCTCAAAATTTCTGTTTTCCGTTCATGAAAAAGCCCATCTCGATTTATAAGGAAGCATAAAGGCCCAACATCAAAGACAGTACATACTCTAGAGTCCAAGGTGATGTATGGAAACCCAAAACATTAAGTCCACGAGCTAGAATCCACCGACCAAGAGTTCAGCTACACGAAATTCAAAATCCATGCAATTTTTTTTTTTTTGTGGATAATAGATTTTTTTTTAATCTAGAAAATAGTAATGACTTGCAAACATAGTTGTGACTATATGCTAGCTGGTCGAGATTTTTTAATTTTTTGTTATAAAAATAAACTTGAATTCTATGTATAAATCCTTTTATTGGCAATTTTTCCCATGCAAAGATAGAGAGAATCTTATTATAGTATTTTTATTATTATTATTATTCAGTCAGATGTTTCCTATAAAATGACGTTCAGCATTTGACGATAATCTTTATGGCTGGTAGTATAGTATTCATCACAAATTATCATATCTTATAGTTAAAAATGTAGACATTTATAGCATTATTTTTCCTTTCTGATATAATGGCTGAGTTACTCTCGGGTGGCCGGGCACTGTCCTTCTGTTTCTGTCATATTATCAATTTGTCAACGATGATAAAAGGAACTCCGAGTGGCGATGTGTCGATAATACAATTTATTTTTTCACTGACAGAAGTACTCTAGCAATATGAAAACAAATTCGTGATGAACATGTATCTACCTTGTCAAAACCGCAAGAAAAATCAGAGGAAATGGTTAGAAATTCCTTATTTTACGGCGCCGAGCAGCAAATCAAATAATATTTTCACTGATGATCTAGCAATATGGTGACGATGGGCATGTTCAAGAGAGATTAATTATACTTTTTCATGTCTGTAACCTTTAAGAAAATCCCAACTTGCAAGTGCAGATAGAACTGCAAGGGGCATAGTATATGGAAGCAAACGAGGGATTGAACAAATCAAAGAAGACAGAGTATAAAAATGGAGTTGTTTAATCTAAGGAATGTCTTGGTATGCATGTACCAAGTTTATAAGAACTGCTTCGTTTATTTGATTTTATAATATATAGTTGCCATCAAGAATTAACTATTGGTTTCATAAGAGCAATATTGATTCAAAATAGACAACTTGATGTGTTCATAGAACTATTTAGAAATCATGCCATGCTAAAATTCTTAAAATATAAGAGGTACATTCCACAAGAAATGCGTTAGAAATCTTGCGTTAGAAAGAAGCTAGTTAAATTCTATAGAACTTGCCGTTGGTTAGCGAATTAGGAAGTGGCGTCGTGTTCTTTGAATCTAAGACCTTGCTTCATGTATCTTAGCAGCGTCCGCCTCACTTTCAGGCAAGCTTCTGGTAGAACAAACCCATTTGGGTTTGGAGATTGAGGGCTAGCAAAACAAATCATGTTAAGCCAACTTTTAATTTTTCTTCACAAATCAAAATGATGCACCTTCAATTCAATTGATTTTTTCAAAATTAAAATTTAATGAAAAATCATTCATCTCTTGATTTCCTTTCCCCTTGTAATATTGAATCCTTCACATCACGTAGGCTGCTGCAGCCCCTAGTTACTCGATCACCATTATTTTATTATTGTTGACCCCAACATAAAGGAAAAGTCAATCTATAGTAATTCTGTCTCAATTGACAGAAAAAAAAAACGAGTCATTTGGTTGGATCAATCATTACAATGGCAGACATTAATTCATTAAAATATGTATCAAATAATAATTAAGCCTTGAAGTAATTGGCTGCAAGCATCCGTGTGTTATACTGTTAAGAATTGACTTGATGATTCCGCCCCATTCCAGAACATGAACAAAAATCCAAAGAATGGTTTTCTTTATTAAACAGTGATACTAGGCTCTAATGAGTTTTGGCAAGTAAATAATATATGTAGAGAGATTACTAGATAATATCGATATATTGCTTTTCATTTATACAAGAAAATGAGACGTACATGTAGTTATTGTGATAAATTCTACTTTTATACGAGCAGAGGTAAATAGTTCATCGGAATTTCTCTATAGATGATCCTCCTCTTAGGCTCTTACACAGTTACATGCCCAATTATGACACAGCCTATGAGACAAGCAGATCGAGAGATTCGAAGATTATACAAAGCTTACTCGCCCTGCTCATCATCATGAGTTTGAGTTTTGCTAATGGCCTTCAGATATCACGATGCATCTACAAGTAATTAATAGTTTTAACTAAGTTTGAGCGATTAGAATCATCTCTTGCCATAATATTAGGTGGGGGAAGGGTTAACCTACGAATGACGCAAAGGTCATGCCATGGCAGTCCCAAGTTTTCCAGCAGATACATTCAGATAACAACAGTTCATTCAGTTGAGCCTTATTCTAAGTATCAACTCTTGTGATTCTTTGGACACTTATCCATATACTCCTACTAGTTACTTTTCATCGTTTCTTTGCCTCGTGGAAACTGGGAGCAAATATCTCCGCAATCTTATCAGAGACATTAACAAAAAACCTCTCTTAGATTTATGTAATAGATCAAAGTTATTTCAAACAATTTGGTTAAACTGCTTCCTTGTTCTTCCTATTTTATTTCGTTTGCTTCATTCTGAAAAAAGTAAGAACATGGTAATCTCTTTGAGCAATGCAGAAGTTACTAATTTTATCATTTTAAGGATCACCTCTAGGTGACCACGCAAGCTTTATGTCCAAAGGGGGTGTTTTTGTTACTTTAGGTTGCTTAAAACGGTTAAAAGGATGCAAGCTTGTAGCTAAAAAATTCTACATTGTTCCTATAAATTCCCCCATCAACATGCCTTAATGCTCACCAAACATTCAATTAGCTTACTTCAGCATTATAGCAAGAATATACTATGGCTCTGAGTAAGATTTTACCTCTTCTTTTCTGTCTCGTGGGCTTAGCCCTTGTGCATCCTTCCCACGCTCAAAACTCACCACAAGACTACCTCAACGCTCACAACGCAGCTCGTTCACAGGTGACTGTAGCAAATATTATATGGGACAACACGGTAGCAGCCTATGCTCTAAACTATTCCAATTCCAGGATCAGCAATTGCAACCTCGTGCATTCTAACGGCCCTTATGGTGAGAACCTAGCCAAGGGAAGTGGCTCTTTCACAGGTACTGCAGCAGTGAACTTGTGGGTGGCAGAGAAACCTTACTATGACAATGCATCCAATTCTTGTGTTGGAGGGCAATGCTTGCACTACACTCAAGTCGTTTGGCGCAATTCAGTTCGTGTGGGGTGTGCCAGGGTCCAATGCACCAATGGCTGGTGGTTTGTTTCTTGTAACTATGATCCTCCAGGCAACTATATTGAGGAACGCCCTTACTAAGGAATCCTCGAGTTGCCTCAAAATAAGAGAATGTAGCCACAAAGAAAAAAACAAATCAAAAACTTGAACGGTATGAATTAGTAATGAGAAATAATAATGCCTTTGATGAGTGAGCACTGATCTCACTTTAGTCACGACAATCTTTCAATTGCTACACCACATTCTCGCCGTATATTTTGTTTCCTTCCAAGGTACTTTTGCTGTTTTAATTGAATAAACATGAATTATAACCAGTGGTGTTGTATAAACTTATTTTCTTTATTCTGTAAGAGATTAGGATGGAGTAGACGAAAACAAATGAAATGCCATTAATCAGAGAAAAGAAGGAAAATTAAGCATGTTTGACATTCAGAAATAAATATAAAAATAACAGTTTAAACAGTACTAAACAAGAAAACCCTTTAGATGATACTATAACCTTAAAGAACATCACAGTAAACTCATCTCCATACAGAAGCCGGGCTTTTCTCTGCCAAAATAAGTTTCATGGCATCTCGACCATTTCAGCAGCTCTTTTTGACCTATCATTTCCACCTAATGCACCTGAACCATATTATTTTGCAGACCATGAAGTTTTGTGTTTCTCAAAAGCATGGTTTTCTAACATCATCCCTGCTACCACTTTACTTTCCTCGATATCCCACCAGCTATTGCAGATTAAGCAGCAGCTACATCTTTAGGGATACGAAGACCAGCAGCATCATATACTGTAATGAAAATGCATCCAGCACTAACTCATAAACCTTTCACAAAAACAAGGCTGCAATAATCTAAAGATTGATGGGCAGAGAAAGACTTTTGATTACCATTTCAATGACTGATGAATCATTTCCAGCGAGCACTTCAATATCATAGTTCTGTGAATGTCCTATTTGAACAAAAAAGAAAACACAACTTACCCCTTCCAATTGTTCTAACATTTGCACTACCTGGAACGATTCTTTTGCATCACATATATATTATTTCAGCAATGCTTATCTCCCCAAACAAAATGGATCCCCGGAGATCCTTCAGTATGATAACCAAAGCTTGAGTTTTTATCAGGACTCATATCAGCGAAGGGACTAATTTGGATATGGCATGACCAGAACATAGGGCCAGAGGTTTACAAGCTGAAAATGAAGTCGCAGCCTGTCAGAATTTTAAGCCGTGATTCAGCCAGTACATTGTATCTCACACAAATAATTGTAACACAGTGATCCTGTAAGGCTATAAGCCCATAACATGAGAAATCAATATTATGAAAGTTCAATAAACTGGCTCACATGATCGTCAATTGTTTCAGATTCTGGACAAGTCGGACAAAAACACTGGCGGGAAGAGCAGTGTTCAGAAGATAACACCATCATAGTCCACTGCCAAACCCCCTGTTTAAATGGAAAATTAGGTATTCTATCTGTGCCACTTACAAAACAATGGCAATCTTTCTCCTGATCACTAAATTCAGTAAAGACTAGATAAAGTAGTATCCTTCAAAAAAATGTCTCTTTACTAACAGAGAAATCAAGGAGAACACCATGATGACATATAAAACAAGCAAGCGATCAGTCAATCACATAAGAAAATAAAAACATCCAATAACTTGTCATATGAATGGACACAGAATATAATGAACAGATATCAAATACGCAAAATATGATCCCATTGCCTCTAACTTTCCCATTATTCATTGCAATCCAGAATTCCACGTATCCTTAATGATAATTCATAAGTAAAACACTTCTTTCTACAGAAACAGTTTCCAAAAGAAGTTAAATTGAGAACCGTAGTTTCCATCAGTTGGAGGCTTCTCTGTTTGATGGTGTGACTGTTGCGATTCTCTTCTACATACAATAAAGAAGTGTAGTTCCGGCTAGAAAAATAGAAAAACTATACACATGTGGAGAAAAATATTGGGAATTCTAACCGGTGATGTACTGATATTTGCTCATAGAAGGCGAAGCACACTGACACATGGTTTGGCAAACCACCTACATCCACAGGAGAAGCCATTGCATTATGTAGGGAGAGTACAAGATTTACAATAATAGAGAAAGAGGAATCATCCTCTCTTTGACAACTCTCAACCTCACTCTATTTCTTTTTTTTTTTAATGCTACAATGGCAGTCCACTCTCTTCTATATTTCTCATATTTTTTGCTCTTTTTTTTCTTTTATTTTGCTCTTTCACATATACCTCTATTTATAGGCATTCATGGAGGCTTTTCTTGCTTTGTTGTCAATATTGATGACCACCAACTTTAGCTCATTCAATAATGGTGGCTATCAATAGTCAATGGTTAATGGTTGGTATCCTACATGAAATGACAACCAACCTAATAAAAAACACGGAATCTGAGAAAGAGAACAGCATTGGATGAGGTAGTGGAGGAACTCTTGTGTGCCAAATGCAAAAATTCTTTGCTTGAACTGTCCATCCCCAGCTCTCTTTCTCAGTTAACTCCGTTGCAGGAGGCTGAGTTAAGTGAAAGCAGAGAGGCTCCTCTCTCAAGTCTCTGCCAAGAGCCCAGAACCCAAGAGGGCTTCCCTTTACACAACGATTAAAAATCGTACTGCCCATAAAAGCCCATGGCCTTACAAAATTGAAAACCAAGGCCCACACGATTTTTTATATCAAAGGCTTCTTCTCTTTCCTAATTCACTGGTTATATGACGGTTTCATATATGATCCAAACCAGGGGTTAGCATTTTTTAATAATAAAAATAAACAAAGTATAGATATTGTTAGATCGGATATAAAATCCAGCCCAAACCTGATCTTTATCTTCAGTAATAAAGCATATTCGGATTATAAATATAATAAACAAGATATGAATATAATGAAACCAATATATTAATAAACATTGTCGTGTAAATTGATCCGTACAAAACTAGTTTAGGGTAAATTAGAATCTATAGAATGCAAATGCTTTCATGTATGGCTGACGTGGGATTAAATTATTATAATTGATTTCCAAATATTTATTGAAGATTTGAAAACGGAAGCAAATTACACCAAACTAATATTTCTTTAATATATCAGGACCTTTGCACTGGGTTTGGAATATGGAGTCACTGTAATGCTCGTGTTTTATCAATTTTTAATCGATCAGAAAACAATCAAAGAGGGCAGATGAAGGTTACAGTGCCATTGTAATGACATTTTGTTATGTTAAAGCAATCAAGTTGTCTTGTGCTACTCAAAATCATTAATGAAGATAGTTTTTTCTGTTACTAAGTCACTTTAATACCACATTGGGCAACACGAGGTGGAAAAGACAAAGTTAGAGCCTTGAGTTTTTCGAACATGTTAGAAGGGCCTAAGGACTCAGATAAGTTTTGGCTCAATTGACTTCTAGCAGCTTCAGCACTTCATCTTCTCCGCAGATTATTTCCTTGTCTGCAAGATTAACTCAAAATGCGGGGCCTTCACGAGTGGATTTGATACACATTTCAAGCCTTTCTTTGGTAAAAGCAACACTATATATATATATATATATATATTCATGCTTGGTCTAAATTAAGGTTGCATCCAATTCGATCCTTTAGGAAGGTCAAAAGGTTGCGTTTCTTGTGAGGTGGAGATACTTTCACCAATAATTCGAAACCTTTCAAGTTGTTATTTAGGCAATAACATTTAATGATAAGCAAATTATAAGAAGAGAAACAAATAAATAACTCCTTTTCTATCAGTATTTTGGAAGAGAACATTCTTTTGGGAGGTTATTTTGGAATCTCTTGTTATCTTGACAGTAGTCGTAGATCATGTGGTGCAACCTGACCCACTTGAACCACCTTCTTTGTGTAGATGTTAAACTGCTATATCTTTCCTTGTTCCACCAATTAGTAGAGCTTTCTGCCCTACAAAACCTTGGATTTCCATTCCAAGGGCAAGCATCGATCTTATAATTCCTGAAGGAAGCTATAAAGGGACCCTTTGACCAATCAATTTTGTCTTTTCCACCTCGTGTTGCCCAGCTGTCGCCGTTCCATAGGCTGGCTTTGATGCTCATTGGCTGCCACCTAGGATATGCTACTCCTTTGTCTGCATGGTTTCTGTAGAGTCTGATAGGAATCCCATCCACCATGAACCTGAAAAGCGAGAAACACCATGGATATATATATATAGTCCCTTAAGTTGTCTTTCTTAGACTTGCTAACAATTAGTTAAAATTGGCTTACACAATTTGGTGAAGGTTCCACAAGACCGAATAAGTATGGAAGTTTTTTGTTGGATCAAACCAGAGATAAATCCTCTCTTCACGATCATCATTCCCATCAGCATAAACATTTGTTTGAAGAATATATGGTTGGCCACTCACATTTCCAAGGAATTCAAAATCTATCTCGTCACGTTTAGGTTGATCCGATGAGAGCTGCAATATTGTCATTTGCCAATACATTTGAGAAATGCAACTGGACATATAAAAAGAAAATTAAATAAATATATATATGTACTTGATTCAATTTACTTACATAAAATGCCACGACTGTGCCTGCTGAATGACCTGGTACTAATTTTATTTGCATATCAATCTGCCCGAATAAGAACATCTGGTTCGAAGCAAAACCGGATCCTAAAAGAACAGTAGTAATAAGATAAATGAGCACCAAGACATTTTTCAAGTTAGTTTTCGTAGATTTTGTAACTCATACCAGATTCTTGGTCTAGTTTCAAGCTTCTTGTCCCGCCATCAGCAGTGGTGTATACATGGCCCGGAGACCATGCTACAGAGAAGTCCTTGTTGAAATCTCCGGTTGAAATAACAGAGGAAAATGATACTTGAAAAGTATTTGTGATGAGTAGTCCAATGAAGACTACGAATTTGAAAGTAGTAGACATTGTTTTCGCGAAGATGACAAGGAGAGGAAATGTAGTGAAACAGGGAAATGCTTGATATGCTATATATATGTATTGCATGAGAAGGAAATGAATAGGAAGCAATAAGGTTGTTGTTTAAGAAAGAATATCTTTAGAGAGAAGCAAAGGAATTTTATATTGTTAGCATCTTATTGGATATAACTTGCAGAGTTAGTTAGATATGTATTAGAATGTTATAAACAGATCGATTAAAGCTCAACAAATGACTTAAGATTTCCAGTTTATTACATGGGTATCATTCATTTTCAGGTCCAATGAACTATCTTGTCGGTCCTTACAGATGACTTCATGAATGCCTCATGACAGTAAATATCAAGAATGGTCCGTCCATTTGGAGTTCCAGCATTTGAGTAAAAGAGGTGTCTCGACAATGTTATAACCAAATAATTATGTTATGTATAATGTCTGCGTACTTTCCACAAATCAGGTAACACGTGTGGAAGCGCAGAGATGGTGATAGACTCGGAGTTTTTTCATGATAAAGGATACCTAGCTTTGGGCATACCTCAGGCTTTCTCAATTAAGAGCCTTTTTCTGGTAGGTTAGCGGAATGCTTCGGAAAGTGAAAAACTAGCTAGACTGGAGCTGCTTTCTTTTCTTCAGGGTTATTATTTTAGGATAGCTTGGTGTTTAAACCTTCCCTGCTAACTCGTTGAAGGACACTTTTTTATTCTCTCGCCAACCTTAGGGCTATATATGTAACTATCGAGTTGATTTCATGCTTTCAATTCAGACATCCCTTTAAACATTGCATAACTGAACCTTTTTCAACATAATTTGAACGATTTTTTTGTAGAAAAATGACTTTTTGCGCAGAAAAAGGCATCTTGTAGTTTACTCAGATAAATAATGTTTAATAACAGTAGTCTTGTATAGTTGGCAAATTAACCGTGCTACAGGCAGAATAAATAAGTTGCGTCTCTTTCTAGTTTCTAATACACAGTATAATCATTGTGATTATTACAATCTGTTAAGATAATGGCATGGAGTATCTTCAACACAAAGCCTAACTAAAGTAAAGTAAAGAACATTCATGCATGTCATCATTGTCTTTACACCGTCGACATTGAATTCAGCAGTTAGAATTCTGGGCTGGCTACTTCTGATCTTCATGCAAAGAGAACATTTTGTAATAATAAACGGGATGCTTCATCAATCGGCTGACTGTGGCTTTAAACCAACTTCAAATCATTCCATGCGCACTGATTAAATTTTATTTACTGGAAAATTAGTATCCTACAAGTACAGAGGTAGAGAGAGTACCTAACAGTAACAAAAGTTGTTTGCTTTAGCCAATTTGCATCATAAAAGACTGATGCAAAAGTCCAAGAATGCTGCAATATAAATCTCTCCTCCAAATTAGGGATAAGGAAACATGACTGTTCATGTTCTATATTTCACCATTAATTTTAACGCATTCTTTTCCATGATTCCCAATGACTTGCTTAGGAAAGGAAAGTAGCTTTCCAAATTGGATCTGACCCGCTGCTACTATAAAAAAAGGCACACAACTAGCAGGAAAATCTTGAATTTTTTATCCATATTAGCCAAGCAAATTGTTCTCATGGTTGAAATAAGCTAGATTCTGAGTTTCTATCTTTCCAAGAATACCTGGGATGGGTCATCATCAGGTATTTTATCTTTGCCTTGTAGTTGTAAACCAAGTTTTTCCTTCGGATATTAAATGGCTGTGTAAGAATGGGACAAGATCTAGTACTGTTCTTTAAGTCTCTCTGGTAAATATAATGGCAACTAGCAGGGAAATATTTCTTCGTTCTTTATATTACAGGGAAAGATTTTAACTCGTGTGACCATTTTAAGCGCATTGACCAAGCTCTACACCTTTGTAGTTTGTGATGGCTTTATAAGAAATTGAATCCAGATACCGATGCTATGTGTTTTGTTGTTGATGCCCTCAAGCTTTATACTAAAACTGAATACTTTCTATGAACACCCATTCTTATTATATGATGATAAGAGGAATTCCGGAAGTGAAGTCATCTCAGCACCGAAAGTTTCGGACATTTGGTCTGTTCTTATTTAGGCTATGAACTACAACGAATGCCCGCTCTTTACAAATTTTGTTCTGTTATTTAAACTTCTTCCTGAGAAGAATTCTCAAATCTGAAATTAGTATCATATATACTAACATAATGCAACCATAACAAAACAAGAAAATCAAATCCAGAAAAGAATAAAAAATACCCTGGCATTCAATTTCTTGCTTGTTCGCTGATCATCACTGGTCTGCTTGGTATGATTTTGGCTACAGGCAGATTAAAAGATTCCCAGATACGTCATAGATGTGAAGTGCCAGAACGAGGCAGGACTTTGCATCAACGAAGTGGCTTAAATTATCAAGAGGAGAAAAATCATTTCTATTAATCTGTGTGCATCAACGAAGTGGCTTAATCTAGAGGAGAAAAATCATTTCTATTAATCTGCTGGGACTAAAAGCGTCTTATTTCTCCTGACCAAGATCAGGCCTGAACCCTAATGTGAGTACCACCCAACATCCACCTTTTTTTGTTACTTGAATTGTTTTCACATGGTTAATCTCTTTTAAGAAACTCCCCTGCTTTATAGCAACTCAAAGACCGTGGATGGACGCCAGTAATAACACGAAAGGAATGTGAAGTGCCAGAACGAGGCAGGACTGTGCATCAACGAAGTGGCTTAATCTAGAGGAGAAAAATCATTTCTATTAATCTGCTGGGACTAAAAGCGGCTTATTTCTCCTGACCAAGATCAGGCCTGAACCCTAATGTGAGTACCACCCAACATCCACCTTTTTTTGTTACTTGAATTGTTTTCACATAGTTAATCTCTTTTAAGAAACTCCCCTGCTTTATAGCAAGTCAAGATTTCCTATATCCCACCAATCAAAGAACGAGGATGGACGCCAGTAATAACACGAAAGGAAACGAAGAGAAAAACAAGTAAAATCCAGAAAAAGAAAATTACCAGATGAGTCCAATTCAATAGAAGAAATGTACATGAAACAAGCAACATAGGAAAAGACTTGTACAAGCACAAACATGCATGTATCAAACAAAACCGATTAATCTTAAAAATTCTAAACCTAAAAGGAAGGGTAAGGAGGATTGTGGACAGTCCAGAGAGCAAATGTAAAACACCAGCTTCTCATGAGGCCATAAAAAACAAGTCATAATCAAATCCCATCTGAAGAATCTTGTGAATCTTTGTCAAATACAATCAAAGCAATGGTCATGGTTATGAAGCATTGATCATCCATCACTATTTCTCACTGTCCCGCCAGAACTGCTTTGTCCATTGCTTTCTAACCCTTTCTTCACTTCCACAAGATCAGAATCTTGTGGTCTTTATCAAATTCAACCGGCCTATCTCGTGGAGCGGCCCTCTCAGAAGTTCCGGTGAAGGATTTGTCGGGCTTCAACCGATTAGTTTTCGAGGTAAAAGAAGGGTCTGCCAATATCGAACAGCATCATGTTGATTGGATTCAAGCCTAGCTTGCAAATTGAATGCAATACCTCTGATTTGCTACAGTAATTCTCTTTCCTTCTCTTTTTCTAACCCCGCCATCTCTTTCATTCTCTCTTCACCATCGACAACAACTACACGTGTTTGTTTAATATCTTACTGCTTTACAGACTTTCTTTGCATACTTAATTAGGTTCCCATTCGTATTCAAATCAAATTCAAACACCACCATTTTTTTATTTTTTGATGTTTGAGACGACAAAATGTCTATGACTGAAATCATTCAACAAGAACCGTTTAAGAAAGAATGTCGATTTCTGTCTTCTTAAAAGGTTTTATAAGAATAAGAAAGAAATGATCTTGATAGATACAGAAAGGAGTTGTCTAGATGTTATTTCGTTTCAATGCGAGAAGAGATGCTGAGCAGGAAAAGTGACATCAGGTCACTGAAATTATTCAACATACAAGTCAACAATTTCACTCAAGTAAGTTCCAGCACTTCTACTGTTCATGTCATTCCTTGATATTTATCTCTTGCCCTTCATGCGGAAGAATGATCTTCTTGCTGTATTTGAGCACTGTGTCTTGGCATACTACAAGCGTCGAAGTTGCCGAATTCTTGAAAACCGGACTTCTAAAATGGTTTCAAACGACTGTAATTAAACTATAAAGGATTGAATTTTATTTCACATGTTATTTGGTTTTCAAAAAACTGTAATTAAACTGATAAAAAAAAAACTATATTGGCCTAGTCCAACTAAAATAAATCGCTTGATTCTTCTTTCTTTTGTATGATCCTAAATTAAACTAATACAATATAATTTCCTTTTTAAATAATAGTAATAATAATAACAATAATAGCACTTCTACTGTTCATGTCATTCCTTGATATTTATCTCTTGCCCTTCATGCGGAAGAATGATCTTCTTGCTGTATTTGAGCACTGTGTCTTGGCATACTACAAGCGTCGAAGTTGCCGAATTCTTGAAAACCGGACTTCTAAAATGGTTTCAAACGACTGTAATTAAACTATAAAGGATTGAATTTTATTTCACATGTCATTTGGTTTCCAAAAAACTGTAATTAAACTGATAAAAAAAAAACTATATTGGCCTAGTCCAACTAAAATAAATCGCTTGATTCTTCTTTCTTTTGTATGATCCTAAATTAAACTAATACAATATAATTTACTTTTTAAATAATAGTAATTATTATAATAATAATAATAATAAAATAATCCAGCATATTTGTCGCAGTAATTTAGCGGACGGAGTTTTTTGTACCCGAAGTGGAACATATTTGTCGCAGCTTGTGGAGAAGGAAGCGGAGTTTCCTATCCGTGAATCACAAGGTCTCGTTACTTTTGTTGCTATCAATTTAAAGTGTGTTTTCGTTCCTATAGTTTTGCTAATATTTCACTTTGAATCCTATTTTTTAAAATATTTCAATATCAGCCTCGATTTTCCAATTATTTATGGCCTCCTACTAGTATTTGATATATATATATATATATATATATATATATATATATATAGGAAATGTCACATAGAACACATACAAAGACAACGAGCAGAGGAATTAAAATATTAATTACTATAAACCCATTCCTGCCTGCTATTACTCTATAGAAGTCTATGAAAATCTATAAAGAAATTAAAAAAGTAATAATAAAGGGGCCCCTCTATGAATTCTCATTAGGGGCAAAATAGAAAGAGACCATATTCAAATATTTTGAAGATCTTATGAGGTTGAAATAGAAAAGTAAAAAATAAGACTGTCCTCCATTAGAACATATTTTACAATATATGGACCCAAATGCAGTTGACCCTCACCACACGATCACCTAGTTATTAGATCCCACCTGCTCCTTCCCAGAAACTATTAGTAAACGAGAAGAGACGTAACAAAGCTCATAGCTTTTATACCTTTTCATTTAATCCACACCACCCATAACTCTCTTGCTCTCAGTCTCCATTTCCAGGTGCTTCATTGCTTAGCCTTAACTCTCTCTTTTTTATGTTATTTTATTTTTATTCGCCAGTACTTAATTTGCAAGTAGCTTTGCACTGTTTTAGTTTCTAATCTTGCAGGATTTGTTTTTGCATTTATAAACTTTAAGTGTTTTTGGAAGATGGGTTTTCAGTTTGAATGTTAATGGATTAGATTTTGGTTGTTTTGTGGGTTTTAAGTGGGATTTTCATGTTCAAGGGATTGGGTGCTGACTTTGTTTGTGGGTTTCATTTTTCTGCTTAGGGTTTTCAAAGGGCTGTCACTTGCTGAAATTAGTTTGGCTTTGGTTAGTGGTGCATTTAATTGAATAAATCAGTAGCGAAGTAAAGAAATCTGTGTTGTGACAACTTGTTTTTATGAAATGATCGGCTTGGGATTTAAACCAAGAACAAACCATCAAGCGCTGGCTTGGTTAATTTGAAATCAGTTGAATTTCTGGTGTCGAGTATTTTTAATGTTTTAAAGATGGAAATTGAAGAGAGCTTGCTTGGCTGCTTGTCACGGAGCATTTGTTTTCAGATTGTCTTTCACATCTGAAGTAATTTAGTGACTAGGCTAACTTGAAAATGGTGCCCATCAATAAAGTTTTCCACTTTTTTGTGTCTGGTTGAAGAAGGTATAAAAATGGATGTTGAAGCAGAGGAATAGGCTCAGTTTAGCACGTGTCTTAACTTTTCTGGTCTTGGCATGGAAAATGGTTGACTAAACAAAGAATTGTGAATTTTGTTTCTTGTTTCCTATAGTTTTTCTTCTTCTTCTAACATTAATAGTAGATTAAAACAGAGTAAAGTAGCTCTTGTGGGTTGGGTTCCGTAACCAAAATGATTTTCTTGGGGTTTTGAAGATTTGATTGATTGAGAGTTCAAATTAAAGTAGGTCAAAACTTCACTATAATTATATTTAATTGTGAATTGGAAAAAAAAAAACAAGCAGCAATTGCATTGGTACATTAATTTCTTATTGTTATCTAATTGGTAAAATATTGGATTGTGGCTGGTTTCTGACATCCTATATGTATAGGGAGGAGATTAGAGCCGTGATTGGAGTGGATCATGATCAAGCGGTCACCACGTAGAAACCCAAGATCCAAAGGCATCAAGTTAAAACATGGTCTTCAGATTTGTTTGTTGCTTGGTGTCTGCTTCTGGTTGATCTACCAAGTCAAGCATTCCCATGACAAGAAGAAGGAGCTTGATGAGAAAGATGCAAATCTCTCTCTCAGTGCACAGCATCATGATGAGCTTCCAAAACTTGGGAGGAAAGACCTCCATCCTGATTTGCAAGACAAGACCAGGAGTGAGAAACCCGAGGAAGAAGAGGAAGAAGACACTGGAGTAGATGAGGAAGTAAATAAGAAGGAAGAAAAGGGGCATGAAAAAGAGAAAGAAGAAGAAACCAAGCATGAAGAAGGAGAGGGGGGGATTAAGGATGAAGAGATGGAAAGAGAAGAACATATTCATGAAGAGGAAGAGAGAGAAGGAGAAGGAACTAATCATTTAGACAAAGAAAGAGAAGAAGAAATCAGGCATGAAGAAGAGGAGCAAACTGAAGAAGCAGACAGTGAAGAAACCGAAGACAAGGGCAGACAAGGTGGAGATGATGAAGTAGATGAACATGATCAAGAGAAAATAGAAGGAGAAGCTGACCGTGATGAGGAATTTATGGATGAAGAGAAAGAGAGAGAGGATGAAGGTGAAGATAATGAAGGCGAGGAAAAGGAAAGTCAAGGTAATGAAGGTGAAGATAATGAGGACAGGGAAGTTCAAGCAGACAATGAAACTCAATCAGAAGATCAGGATCATGATGAAGGAGGTAAGAACTCCCATGAGGCCCGAGAGGAACATTACAAGGCAGACGATGCTTCCAGTGCAGTGACACATGACACCCAAATTATAAGCACTGAACCAGAGAAAGAAGGTTTGGAGAAATCAAATGAGAACTTGGCAGAAAATGATTTGCAACAAGATAAGTATTCCATTAGTGGTAACCCCTTGGATGTTAATGAGGATAAAATTAACTCAACATCTCAGCTGGAACAAGCTGAAAATGGCCATCCTTTGAATGTAACAATTGATGAAAAGCAAAATGACAAGATCACTCTGACCAAGTCTGAGGATGAGTCACCTAACAACACAACGGTTACAGTGCTGTCCAATGATCAATTAGTACCAAGCAATAAGTCAATGGAAGTGAGTTCAGAAGCAGGCGATAACCAGGCTGGTGCAAACCTCGGAGTTTCTGGTTCATCCCAGCAGAATGGAACATGGAATGCCTCAGACTCGAATCAAATTCAAAATGCAACTATTGATGGTCGAGTTACTGGAGATGTATCCAACATTCAAACCACTCAATTGGAACAGGTTAATAATGGCATGGTTTACAATAGCATTGACTCCTCAAACTCTTCTAGTAATTCGGATTCTGGTGTATCAGATAAGATCATTAAGCCTGAATTAACAGTTGCAGAAGATGTGAATTCTGGGTTGTCTTCCAGAACAAATGAGTCTACAGAAGCTACTCATGATGGGAGCTCAGACACCAAAAATGAATCAGGGGGAACAGATGAAAACACCATTTCTTCTAATATGAAGAAGGCTGAAGATGCAATCCTGCATGACCCTATTGATTCTTCAGTTGGCCAAGATGAGAGAGAGGCTCGCATAGATCTAGGTACACTGCCAGAGACTGGTACAGGAGGGGTTAGCAGTGGAAATGCTGCAGAAGAATGAGATTCTTACCAAATTCTCCTGTGTATGTGAGTGATGTAAAGTTTTAGTTACCTTTTCACTCTGTTTCGATACACGCATGGAGTGTTCTAGTATGTTTCCATTTGGCCATGAAACATCTATCAGTGTTTAGAGAGTACAGCTTTAGATTTTCAAGCAACAGTAAAATATAGGCGGGTTCCACTTGCGGATGGGTTTAATTGTATAATTTATATCAGCTTACGATGTGATGCCTCTTTGTTTTTTTTTTTATCCTTTTAGGTCTTCATTAAGCTTCTCTCTTTAGATCTTTACCTAATGTATGGATGGTTGGGTGATTTGAGTTGGGACCAAAATCAGACTGTTCAAGTGAAAGCATGTTTTATTCTGAAGGACTTTCTACCTGAATTATCTGTTCCTTTCCTTTAAGCTGACAGGCAACTATTATTGTTTATGGAAACAGTAAGATGGAGAGGTTGAGAGCGACTGAAGGGTCTTCTTTAAACTGTAACATGACCAGGTCTTATACTTAAGTTCACTGTGAAAGGGATTAAACGGATATGCAACTTTTAGAAGGGAACTCTTTTAAATCCTTCTATTAAATCATCGACCAGTCATTTCTCCATTTTAAGCAGGAAGCTTGGTATATTTTCAGGGCGTTGACAAGCTCCTGTACTGTCCAATGCAATTCTTTACTTTCCCAGCAGTAGACTTGGCTTTCTAAGGAACCAAGTTGACTTTGCCTTTGGGTTTCTCTTTCTGATGGTAAACCAACAAAGGGACAGCATTGACGGGGAGTTGGCGTCTCTAGAGTCCAGCCACCTTCAACTAGCTTTCTGACAGTCTCACGGGAAACAAAATTCGGTATCTAGATGCCATACACGTCATCACATTTTCTGAAAGATTAAACTTTTGGAATGATTGAAGGAATTGATATACCCGTACGTGTGTTTCAAGATATATAATTTAGAAACTAGATTTGGGATTTTTTATTTTTTATTTTTAATTTATATGAATGTTTGAATCAATTTGCATGTATCACAATTAATTCCATAATTTATTAAATATTTTACAAATTTAATAAATATATCCAATGCGGATTTTTTTTTTTTTTTTTTTTTTTCACAATTAATTCCATAATTTATTAAATATTTTACAAATTTAATAAACATATAAAATATCACAAAGATAACAAATATATATATATAAAAACTCAAATTTAAAAGCATAAAAAAAAAACAAGCTTCTCCCACCACCACCAGACCAACACCCCCAATGAATCGTTTTTATCTTCTTCTTTTTACCTGTAGAGCCCCCAATGCGGATTTTTTATCTTCTTCTTTTTACCTGTAGAGGGTGTTCTTAAACTAGCAAAGAATAATTATGAAAATCTCGTTTCCTTCTCCGTTCTAAATTATTCTTGACAGCCGGTCAAGTTGGGTCACGAATATTCTAGATTTCTAGTAATTGACACCGCAGGGAAAAAGAAAAACAACTGGAATTCGAATCATTGCCGCCTGAGACTGGTTGGTGCAAGCGGGATGCTTTGTTATGCCCACCAACATTGGATTCTCATGCCAAGGCCTCTCATTATACAACCATAAACTATCTACTAAACGATAAAAAGGCGCATAGCACAAGAAAATAAAATTAAAAGAATAGAGCCATGCCTTGTCATTCCTCTCTGTACAAAAAAATAATAATGCATCGCATACAGCTAATAAACTGCTGTTAGTTATCTATCAGCAAAAAGAATCCAATACCTAACCAACTCATTTGATGCCCCTCAAACGACAGATCAATCCTCATCCACACAAACATCAAACGACAAAACTCTGACTCTGTCTCAGCTCTTTCCTTAGCTTATGAGTAAAGGATTTACAAGCATCCACACTTAGATCCACAGCTGCTGCTAATGCCACAAAGGCTGCCGCATCCTCTGTACAGTTCACGTGTTGCACCCCAACCTCCACCTCTGTCTTGTTGCACCGACCATTACCATTGTTGACAGTTGATTGCATTACGAAACCTTTGTACACAAACGGGGACAACAACCCTAGACCAAACTCGGATCCGGACCACGATCCAGACCCCGGTCCTGAACCAAAATCGCAACTGGAATGTGGACTGCTCGCCGGGGTGCTAACACTATTTGTCATGTCAATTGTGAATTTCCCTCCATTTTTAGCGTTGATAACTGAATTGACTAGTGTTGTGGTGGTAGGGGAGGCTGAAACAGAATCATGTAGCAATTCAAATCGGTATCCTAAAGCGTTGGCATTCCGTTCACGCCAAGCCTCCAGACGGCCCCATGGCTTCCAGGTACCGTGTGATGGGAGAAGAATCAGCCATGCCCCGGGATTGGACCGACTAACATGGTCCGAACCTGGGGATGGTACAAATGGTGTCACCATTGATGCCATTGCAACAGGCGATCCAGATAGGTCATGGATTATGATTGACCATCCCTTGCGTTCTTTTGCTGGTGGGTCTTTATCAGCTCCAAGGGAGAGTAGCCAATTTCTTGATGGAGTTGGTTCTGTCATCGATGGCCTGCATAATAACAATGTAGCAAGATCAGTAACGACTTATAAACAAGGAGAATGATAATTAACAAGATAAACAATACTGATTACTGAAACAAACTCAACTTCCAGATTCTAGAAATTTAAAATCTTTTTGGTGGGTGGGTCAAAGGGATAGAAATTTCTATTGAGATAAACAATTACAGTTTGGTATCCGCATCAAAACAAACAGAACGAAACAGCTTTTGCTAACATAGTTAATGTCAACACAAAGTTTTTGGGATTCGAAAAAATATAGATGATTTCTGGTTTTTTACGACCATATTTGCATACTTGACCACACAACAAATCCTTTCACTCGGTTTATGCCAAGTCTTCTACTTTGCGGGGGAAGAGCAACACGAGTGATTCAATAATTAAGTTCCCTCCCTACAACAAAAGGAAAAAAATATAACCCCTCCCTTTTTTCTTTAATTACTCTCTCATCAACCAAACGCCGGAACAAATCGGTAACAAAAGGAGAGAAAACAACGATAAATTAGAAAACTCACATAGAAACCAAATTACGATCCCCTGGGTTCCTCAAACTGAACTTGCAAGTGAAGACAGCCTGCCTAACACTCCCTTGCACTTGAAAAACCTGAGGACTACACTCAGGATCCCCACCAAACTGAAACACGTATCTTGAATCAGGCTCAACTCTAACACACAGATAAAACTGCGTAGATTCGCCTTTCTTGTTTTCTCCAATATCAATCCATCCATTATGCATAACACAAGGCCTCGACTCTGTCTTTCTCAGGTCTAATGGCACCGTCACCTTCCCCAACAATTTTCCATCTTTCAATCCACAAGTAGCCCCGTTGTCTCTACTGTATACCTCAATCTCCAAACTGTTGGGTTTCTTGCGAGACAAAAAATTATCAATTTGTGTCTTGTCAAGACTATAACTTGCAGCTAAGGAATTCGATAAAGAATTGCTTTCTGGGTTTTGATTTCCCTGTTGGTTTTGATTGTTCACCAAAGGAATTGTAGCTTTTTGAGTAGGGAAATTCTTGAGCTTGATCTTGCAAAAGCATTGTAGGCTTAACAAAGAGGGTTTAGAAGAGACGGGAAACTTGAGTGCTAAGTTACCAACAAGTATCCGTACAAAAGAACACGGATCCATTACTCTTTAGAAAGATTAGAGGTCCCTGAAAACTCCAAGTGAAGCGGTTTTGGAGTTGGTGGTTTTACTTGCTGCCTGAAAGAGAAAGGGAGAGGTGAAGGGTATTTGGGAGGGAGATATATAAGCGTCGCCGACTAGAGAGAGATGTGAAGGAAACAGGCTGTCTTTCTTAGGATAAAAGGAATGGCATGATGAGGTCAAGCTCAGTACACAGCTGTGAGCTCTATGGTTTCTTGGCCGAGGCCTAACAGGTGCGGTTTAAAGGTCGAGGGAAGAAACAGATAGAAAAGAATATTACTATGGAAATGATATTCCATGGCTTAAATTGTTTTGTTGACTATTTGGTGTAATTAGATTGTATATACAAATCATTATTCCTTTTTTATTTTTCAATTTAGAAAATAAAATCTCAAATACTGGTTTTTAAGACTTTTGATTTGCACTCTATTAATATGAAAGAAAGGCAGATAAAAAAAACTCCTTAATTTTATCGCGACGGAGCCTTGTGTATAACACATTTCCCATATTCAGAATAAAGCTTTTTTAAAACATAATAATAAAAGAAAAGAAAAGAAAAGAAGAAAAATAGCAATTTAATCTCTCTACTCTTTGAATTGCTGTAATAATTTTGTCCTTGTTATTTTCCGACTAGAGCTAGAAACAAGCATCGGGCATCTGTGGGGCAGGGTGGAGTGAGCTGGCTCACACTACGCACGCACGCTTGATTACTAGATGCCAGCCAAGCGCATCTCTGTCAAATGTCAATACCAATTCCTTTTCCTCGTCGTCTTTCCTCTTCCTCTTTTACACGAACAGATTTTTGGACTTCAACACATTAATAATTATGAGAAATATAGCAGCTAGGGTTGTCGCTAACTCTCTACCGTTGTATTTTGAAAAATAATTGAGAAACGTGACTCGTCAATTGACACAGAAATTCATACCAGATCTGTATCTTGAAGCTTGTACATGCTGCTTACACTTTGATGCAGTAATCGTGGTAATCGAAAAACATTGTTTTTCTGTCTGTGAATTAAAGAAAACTCTAAACATTGTGGCGTTCATCGTTGTGAATTTCTATTGGGCTGCACTGTGAATACACATTCAGCACTGTAGACTTGTTGTATACTGCGTGTTTTTTATTTTGATTTCTTTTTTTTTTTTTCAATTTCACATTCTTGTAATCAAATTGAAATCGACTTAAATTAAATTACAAATCAGAGTTAAAATTAAAAGAGAAAGAACTAAAGTAAACAAAATAGAGAAAATAGATGGCAATCTACAGGTTTATGAAAGATAAGTTTAGTTTAATCTTTATACTTTTTAATTTTTTGTCCTTTAGTTTTTGAAATTTCAATTTTTTTAATTTTTTTTGTCCTTTAGTTTTTGAAATTTCAATTTCAATTTCAATCGATAACTTTATTGTCTATATTTTACCGTTTCTTATTCAAGAATCGATAACTTTATTTTCTATATTTTACCGTTTCTTATTCAAGAAAAAAAGCATCATATTTTAATAATAGAAAAAAATCTTAGTTCTTATTAATTTAAATAACATCAAAAATTTCGATCTTGATGGGGAAATCTCTTCGAAGTATTATTTAATCTTCCCATAACTTAAAATGGTAATACGTGCTCTAAAGGTTTTTTTTTTGTTTTTTGGGTAGATTTTGGATCTCTTAAATAGTTATTGAGTCATTTGAGGCCATGTATATTTTTATCAATGTGTATAAAGTATTTTTTAGGTATTTTGAATAAAAATAGGTTAAAAATAAATTTTGTGTAAAAAAAATTAGTTTTCCAATTATTATTGTGGCTAAAATTCAAGAAGAAGGAAGCGACATATCAATTTTCTTTATTTTTAAAAAAATTTAGGGTGAGCGATGTATTATCCACTATTTCCAAATAAAAAAATAAAAGCCTATAAATATGAGCCAACCTTTTTTAAGATGAGTTGGACCTAATAGGGCATTTTTTTTTTAATTTAGTTTTTTTAATTAACACTTTTTATATGTATTTTTAAAAAAATATTATTTAATTTATATTTAAATTAATACTTTCTCTTTTTTATTGTTTATTTAGCTTTTTTTAAATAACTATTGTTTTTTAATTACTTTGCATGTATTTAATATTTAGAAGAGATTGTTCTAGTTCATTTGAATTTTTTAATGTTTGATATATAAAAAAATTCTATTTTCATTATGTGTTTGTAAAAATAAAAACTTTTATAATTGGTAAGAAAAAATAATCTTTAATAAAAAAAAACATGCAATTAATTGATTTGGAATTGACAACAGGTAAGATTAAGAAGATGAAATTGAAATTGCTAAAACAAGTTAAGAGCATTATTATTTTTCACGCAGATAGGAGATAATGTTAACAAGATTTATTATAAGTTAAAATTTTAAAAGATGAAGAATATTATAATTATAAAAAAAATCTAAAATATTCATTTTTGATTTATTGGAGTCTTTATAGAAAAAACATACTATGAAAACCTTGTACACTAATATAATAAATGAGATAATTCACTGGCATTTATGAAATCATCAGATTAAATGTTATTTGTGTTTATTTTATTATTATCTCTTACTTCTTCTTTCTATACTTTCTCTTAAAAGTTTTGAAAGTTTCATGAAGTTTTTCTTGTTAGCGGTGGCATTTTTTTTCCTTTTCTTTTAATAACCCCAGATTAGGAATATATATTTTTAAATTTGATGTTTTTTTATATAATATCTAGCTTATATGAAGTTTTGGAAGTTTGTTGAAGTTTTTCTTGATAGCGGTAGCATTTTTTTTCTTTTTTTTCAATAATTTTCTTTTAATAATCCCAGGTTAGGAATTAATATTTTTAAATTTGATTTTTTATATATAATATCCAATTTGTATGATTTTCTTACTCCTATGGGTTTTTTAAAAAAAAAATTAATGATTTTTTTAATTTTCTTACCTCCAATTAGTAGAGATTCATTCATGAATGTGAATAAGTTATAAGTGATTTGATGGAAAACAATGCTTAGTAAAAGAAAAAACGTTTACGAGATAGTAGAGCTACTAATTTACTGGGACTACATATCTGATTAATCTATGGTTCTTTTCTCTTATACCTTGTATATGTTTTGTTCCATTTTTTCCATAGAGTAAAATCCTCTTTTTATTTATCTCGGATGTTACTTTATGCTGTAAAACCCACTTTATATTTACATTTCTAGTTTATCAATTAAATTTCTTATCTTTGAAACAAAAAAAATACTACTTAAATTATTATTTTTTTTAATTAACATAAATATCCAATTAATTTACGTATATCCCAACTAATTTTATAAACTTTAAAATTAATAATTATATAAACTTTCCATATTAACACTCACAAAACTCAATCTTAAAACCACAACTCAATCTTAAAACCACAGTGAAAGGAAAAGAAATCTCTTTTAATCTTTTCTTTCATCAACCGAACGATATTCGAGGGACATGTCGGATCAGAGCTGGAGCACAGCTGTGGCCACTCAAGACTTCGGTTGGACGGTAGTTTGACCGTCACCTTACCCAACCCTATTGGGACCCACTAACAGCCTTCTCTCCACTAATCACGTTGTCTGATTTTTGGTGGCTTTTGGATTTGGGCAGTCCCTATCCATCTTCCATCCCGTTAGATCTTCTTTCTCCTTTTCTTTTTAACCCCCCCCCCCTTTTTTTTTTTGTTATCTGTTCTTGTTTGTTGGGACATTGAATCTTTTGAATTGCATCACACGTGCAATTCTTTATAAGTTTATTGTTCTTGTTCTTAGCTTTCTTTAACTTGGCCAAAAGATGCCACCACTTTCTGAAAGTGGTGGTTGAGAAGAGAGAGATTGACAAACCATGATGAATACAAAATTATTGGAAACTATAGCTTAAGATTCAAAGAACAATAAGTGTTATTCCTTGACGTGGCATGATTTTTTAGCTTGTAAGTCTTGATCGAGATCATTAGTTCTTTAAGTTAATGAAATCGTGGCAAGGTTATTAACGATGAAGGAAGCTTTATGACGTTGGATTCATGGCTTGTAGCTCGCGAACAAAAGATAGAAAAATACGTCTTTTTTACTTGGGTCATGTAGCGATCCATTCAAAGCCACCGGCCCATTGCGTTTTCATTCCCTTGTTGTGACCGTCTCTTGTCACTACGTATGTTTTATTTTACTGTAGTTTTGATGCGGTAAAGAAGATTTTCTTTGGATAAATCTTATTTCACTGGTCTCTTGAAGTTCTTATCGAAGATCTTATCTTATATGGCTCACCAATTCAATAGACGAGTTTTTCAACGCGATAATGTCAGAAATTCTCTTGATAGAATTACCGTTTTGCATGGAGCATGGAGACAGACAAGACTGGCATAGATATCATCATCAACAATGATAAAATGATAATACATGCACCTCAACCACTCGAAACTTAGAAATGGTAATTTGCAAGTAGCCACATTGTTCCGATGAATTTTTCAGGAACTAGATGATAAGAGTTTTCCAATATAAGAACCTGTTCAAGGTCAAGCCATCCCAACACACACACACATGATTAAGTTATGAACCACGGGCGATTCTCAGTAATGATTTAAGCCATCCCAACACACACACACACTAATGAAAATCTCATGCTTCAAGAACATAACACATGTCAAATATTTTTGGTGTTAATGATACTAACTATTGGAAGGATGCAACAATAATGAAAATACAATATATACGAATGATATTAAGATAAAAAAAAAAAAAAGCGGCAAAAAGATCTTCTAAACATGAAATAAGAGTGAAGGAAAGCATTGACTAATATTTCTTTGGGGTGAGAAATGGGCAATAAGCATTGACTCAGTAGATCCCTTGGTTTAAAAAACCAATCTGCAAAGATCCGGACATGTCTCTTCATGCTGCACGTTCCATTTTCATAGCTCTTCAATGGTTAATCAATACACAAGCTTTACTCTCCAAACCTGATTAGGCTGTACAGTAAGACCAATATAAATTCGTCTAAAAGAAGATAAGACTGGGGCTTCGTAATGTTGTCATTGGTGATGAATGATGAGTTTTTGTGCTGTCGTGTGATTGAACAAAGTCACCCTTTACAGGCTGACTGGCGTCGCTGCCCGCCCTATGCCGGGGGCTGTGGATAGCAGCGCCTAGGCAACGTAAGAATGGTAAACAGGAAGAGAATTGTTAGGACACGGAGAAATGGCATGGTCTTTTTCTCGTAATTTGTTCTTGTTTTTTTGTCAATAAGGGGGCAGTGTTTTGAGGATGTTGATTAATGTTCTATTAAGATAAGGGGGCTTGTCATCTCAGCAACTTGTTACACTGTCGTGAGGATGAGATACTCTCTGAGTTGTTAAGGTTTATGGAAGATATGGGACATTCATGAAATCAAAGCCTTTTAAAGTAAATACTTGCGAATTTCATTCTCTCCGGTTGCCTAGTTGTATATAATATGCTATAATTAATCAGTATCATTAATCCATGATTTGGAGGTTATAGAATCTTATTATACCAAATGTTATCAAATATGAAATTAATTTTTTTTATTGGTGGGCGTTAAAATTTGTTATTGCACGCACATATTCGTGTCATTCGTGGCTGAGATTTGAAGAAAAAAGAAAGACAACGCAAAGTTTAAGGATGATTTGTTATCATCTTAATAAAAGCTTTTATCGACAAAATTCAGTGATAAATAAAGTGACAAGACAAATCCCATACACAAGAAAGCATGATCTCCAAGAACCCATCATATGAAATTTTCTTAAATTACTTGATTAAAAAGGATCTTGTAATAAATCTGTTTCTGAATACCTCACGGGAATACATTCAAAGTCGTTATTCATCCATATATGTGGCCAATAATGCATTGGTCCATTATATGGACTCAAAGACTATGATTATGAAACCCAAGTGTTCCATGTTCTGATTCTCCACTCTAAATGTTATTGTCTAGGAACAAAACTGATAAACAAGGCAATCAACGACCAATAATCTACTAGTGAGGTGCTAGTTTAAAAGGGAATATGAAAGCTTAAAAAATCCCATGCCCATAACCAAAATTGTTGACGTGAGGGAGAGTAGAGGCAACACAAATCTCAGGTTTTGTCTCAAAATTTCCGACCTGTCCTGTGCCATTTACTGGCAAAAATGGCAAAGAATTAGAGGACTCGATCAAGATTTTGTTGGTTTGTTTTGTTAACCTCTTCTTTAACTCCTCCAAAGCATCCCTCAATTGTTCTAGTTCCTGCAATCCTAGTTCTTCAACAGGAGCTTCCCACCAGCACTGGCTTCTACTACTCTTTCTCATTTGGTTAAGTGTTTCTGAATGCCGTTTTTCAGCCTCCAGCTGGTTAAGAATCTGAGTTAGCTGCATATTATGCTCACGAACGTTAGCATTTCGATGCGCTTCGATGAGTTGGTGAGTGCCAGAGCTTTGAGGAGGTGGGTTTCGTGTGAGAAATCGATCCATGATAGAATCAACATCGGGGTGGCCAAATGAAAAGGCCTTATGGGCAGGAGAGAAAACTACAATTGCTATGTCAACCCCACAGAGAGTGCAAAGCTCGCTAGCCTTCTTGAAAAGACCAGCACGTCTTTTAGAGAAGGTGACTTGCAGGTGATTTTTCTTGGGTATTTTCTCAATTTTAATCTTTTGGCGACCCATGCTTGGCTTCTTGTTCACCATTGCGAAAATATGTATACGTCAAAGAAAGCAGATCTACAACACAAAATACCTGGTCTGGAATTGTGGGAGAATGCATGGAGGGAAAATTACACGCGGTATTTATAGGCTGAACATCCCCTCCAAAACCTTCTGGGGCTAATAAATGTCATTTGAGTGTCTTAATTTAGCATTTCCTCGTATGATTAATCTCTTTATTTGGAGGTTATGCAATCTTATGCTTTAATTTTATATTTACCACTAAGGAATTAAATATAAATATATTTTGGATAGCCATGAAGAAACCCTTTGACATCTGCAACTCCATGTCAACAGTTACCAAGCATAATCAATTTCTACCTTAAAATGTCACTGCAGATCATTATGTGATTAATGGCCTCTAATTAATTGGATATGCAGGTTACTTCTGTGCAGGCATCATTAAAATAACATGTAAATAAATTTCTCAAAGGAGCAGGCATCATTAGAACGAAATAAATGGTGTTGATCCTAACTCAATCATTAAGGACATACTCCAAATTAACCCACACAAAATAACATGTAAATAAATTTCTCAAAGCGAAATGGCTTGGAAAAACTGAGATTTTATTTTTAGATAATTTCAGAAATTAGAAAAAACGATATAGAAATATAAATAAATACCTCTACTAATTAATAATTTAATTTTTTTGTTTCTTATTTTCTGAATGTTATTTCATATGGGTATTTTTAAAAAATATCTTATTTTCTTGTCAGTGTTTTAAATTTTAAAAATTAAGATTTTCATTTTATGCCATTTTTTACTTCAAGAAGTTGAAATCAGGTCAAACTGAGTGCATATAATAATTAAGTAGAAAAACTACCCTTAACCAGGTTTTAAATGAAGATTCGTCCTAATTATAAAGGGGCTTCATTAATTATATTAGTAGCAAAGAGATCCAACTAATAAAATCTGATCAATAGTAGAGCAACCCTAGAAATAATATTTCGCGATTTAAAAAAAAAAATCAGTTATATGGCAAATTGGTAATCAAACTTGGGTTGAATTTTTTTTTATTATTATTATTTCCTTGCTATTCTCGCTCAAATTCTAACATAACTATATTCTGAGAATACTCTAAATTATAAACTCCAAACAATTAAACTGGATATTTTAAAAATAGCTTAGAAAAATATTAATTTTTACCAATTACACACACATACACACACAAAAGACTGAATTTCAAACGAATACTAACTTAATCACAAAAATTCAATGATATTACAGTCTAATGAACAGTTGTTTAAGCTATGTACCATGGCTTCACTGGGTAAATATTTTGTAAAGAGCTATAAAATTCAATGACATAAGTACTGTGAACATCTCTGAACATATAAAACAAAAACATTAGTCTCTCGAAGGAATGACATAAGTACTGTGAACATCTCTGAACAGACTCCTTTTTCATACATACTACAACACAATTAAAATAGAAGGAAAAAGAATTGTAGCCTGTTTCATATTTTTTTATTTATCATGACTTTTTTGTCCCTTTTAAGAAAAATTATTTCTATTTGAATCAAGGGTGTTTTTATCTTTTTATACAGTACATTAATCAATATAGATTTATTTGAGAATATTTTTATCTATTCAATATATTTATAAATAGTAAAAAAGCCAAAATATTCTTGGAATAAAAAAACTAACACTTTAAGGCAAAGGTGGTGTTGTCTTTTTTTTTTTCTTTTTTCAGAATACAGTAAGAAAGATTATGCACATGACTTTTAAGGATATAAAATGTAAGCCATTGAAATAAGGGTATTATCATTCTTTTCTCATTTTTTTTTTATTATTTGTTTGGTTAAGGGTTGCAATGTAATCTAATATTTAATTTATAATTTTTAAATATAAAAAAAATTTAAGTGTATGGAGACGCCTCGCATTTTAGGCCACACCTATGGTATTTTTTGGTAGTGTAAAATGAGCTTTCGCTATTTTATTTGATTCTTTTTCATGTTCTTTTTTTAAATTAGTGGTATGTGATATCTAAAATAATTGATTTATTGCCAATGACCATTCCTTTTTCTCCTTTTATTTATTTCTTTTGTCCTAGAAAATCAACTATGGTCCTTATTGTTGATGGTATTTCAAATTCAGTTCTTTTAGTTTTGATTTTTGTCCTTTTTGTTTAAAGTTTTATTTATTTTTAATTTTAATTTTTAATTTTAATTTGTAAATGTATGTTTTCCAATTCATTTCTTCTACTTTTGATTTTTTTTACCTTGCTCTTTTATCAAAACTTTTATGATTTTTAATTTTTCCCCTCATATCAAGTTTTTTATTATTTTTTTAACTAAGAATAATAAAAATTTAAATTTGGTTCCTTTCTTTTGATTTCTTTTTTATTTCCTTTTTTCAAAGTTTTTATGAAGTTAAAAAAATCAAATATATAAAAATATTATTTAAATTAAATATATTATATAAATCTAAATGTATTAGATGTAGTCTATTGATTACATATAATATGTAATTAAATATAATAGGAATATATTAGACCGGTAATAGAAATATAATAGGAATGATCTTGAAAAAAATATTTGGTGTAGCTATTTACAAATAGAATCTAGATATTACATGTCAATATCAAAATAAAAAAAAATATATAACTATAATTGAATAGTAAAATTTCTCTTTGCAAAAAAAAAAATGCAATAATAGCGGTAAATGGTAGTGATATTTGGTGTAGCTATTTACAAATAGAATCTAGATTTTACATGTCAATATCAAAATAAAAAAATATAAATATAATTGAATAGTAAAATTTCTTTTTGCAAAAAAAAAACACAATAATAGCAGTAAATGGTAGCGATGATGGTTATAATAAAAGTAATGATGATAATAATAGTAGTTATAGTAGTGGTAGTGGTGATAATGAGGGTAATAATAGTAATGGTGATAATAATAATAATAGTCTTCAAATAAAGTTTATATTTTTTTGTTACTTCAACAATAATGATAATGATAATAGTAGTAGTAATAATATTATTAATAATTATAATAATAGTATTAATAATAGTTTATAATAATAATAATAATAATAATGGTGGTGGTGGTGGTGGTTATAATAAAGATAATAGTAATAATAGTGGTGGTAATGATGATATGATGGTAGTAATAGTAGTAGCAGTAATATTAATAGCAATGATAGTGATAATAATAGTAATATTAATGATAATAATAAAAAAATTAGAAAAAAGCTAAAAAGAAAAGGAGTTTTATATTGTAGCCATATAGATAATCTACTATTTACTACACGAATCAAGTGACATTTATGACTTTAAAAAAAAAAACACGTGCCTTAGAGCTAGGGGTGTTTTTTTATTTTCACATGATTTATTAATTATTATAGATTTGGTTGATGGTATTTCTTTTTATTCAACATTTTTAATTATAGTAAAATAAAAAAAATATACCTAAGAATAAAAAAATCACCACCACTAAGGCGGCAAGGGTATCTTGATTTTTTTTTTTTATAAACATTCAAATCCAAGAAATGTAAGAAATTAAGGTCAATGGTATTGGTGTCTTTTAGTCTTGATTTTTTTTTAATTGGAGGTTTGATTGAGGGTGATAATATAATTTAGTAATTTAATAATATTTTTAAATTTAAAAAACTACTTGCATATTAAGACCACTAATTGAGACCACCACGTGCTTTGAATAGTGTATTCAGTGATTTCTTAAGGTCAAAAATAAGCATTCGTTGTATAATTTTATTTTTTATTGTTTCCTCTTCCATAAAAAGTAGCATATATTGTCCAAAAATAAATAATGTTGTCTTAGCTTTGGACCCAATTAATACATTTCAAAACACCAGGGACCAAACTACAATATGTCATTTTTCATGCCAAATGACGTCGTTTCGGGTCATACTGTTCATCATTTGTTAGCTGAAGACCGATTCAACAGGGGAGAAAATCCGGCAGATCATTCCAGCAAATCACGGCCACGGCACCATGATCTCTTGCCCACGATCCCGCTCATGGATTGATTAACAGGGGAACTGGTTTCTGCATGCTCTCGGGCTCTATAAAAGGCAGAGCAGAGCATAGATAGAGAGGGAGGCCAGGAAAGAAAGACGAAAACAGAGAAGAAAATAAAAGGGGAAAAAAAAACCTAGAACAGGGAGAAAAAAAACTAAAAAACGAGGAGGAAAACCGAAAACCAGAAAAGAAAAGAGCAAAAACACAACACAAAAACAGAGACCCAAATTCGAACTCCAGCACTGTCCTCTGTTCTTCATCAAACGGACAGAGGGGACGAGCAGGAAGATTGGACAGAAACGAAAAGGAAGACCAGGGGAAGCAAAAAAAAAAGAAGAGGCAGGAATACCGAGAACAGAACACACAGAGAACGGAGAAAACAGGAAAAGCACAGGGGAGAACGAACGAAAAGCGCAGAACCATGGAAACACAGAAAAAAAGAAAGAGCAAGGAGCAGGAAGGAAACTCGAAGAGAGGAGCTTCGTCCGCTGATTCGTGCACAGTCTCTGCAAAGCCAGGTAAGTTCTTCTCCTCGCTTTGTTAATTAAGTCCCGTGCAAGGTAAGCCAGGTAAGTTCTTCTCCTCACTTTGTTAATTAATTTCCATTTGTAACAGTGCAAGGTAATACGTATAAAAATAAAAATATTAAAAGTACAAAAATAAAAAATAAAAAATATGTGCATGCATAAAAAATAAATTTATTTTTATTTATTTATTCACTGACGCCAGAGTCGGGAATAAAAAATACTGATTTAAATTTATTTTATTTTTTGTGTGATGTGTAAAAATAAATGTATTTGATTTGTTTATTCACTGACGCTAGAGTCAGGAATAAAAAAAATAACTGATTTAAATTATTATTTTTTTATAGCTATGTGATATTTACCAACGCTAGAGTTGGAAATATCTGTAGTTAAATATTCACTGACGCCAAAGTCAGGAATATTACACGCAAAATCACCGTACCATAAACCAACAAAACATTAGCAATTATTGACAAAGTCAGTAATGCAGCCTGTCTTAGACAGGACGCCAAAAGAGTGATAATATCTTCCTTTTTGTGTAATCAGTCTCGAACCATAGAATCTCTGTTGACCAGTTAGGATTTCTAATAACCATAATATTAGGTGGCGACTTCTTAAATAAAAAATATTCTCATGAAAAAATAAGATGCTAGAAATCTTTTTCTTTCCAATTTTTTTTTTTTAAGGCCGCCGCGATGTCCAGATATGACATATCTCGGATACCCCTTAAACATACGAAGGCTATGTATTTTTTTTGATAATTTTGTGCATCAAGAAAAATAATTTTTTAATCAAATTAATATTAAATAGATATAATTTGCATACAAACTAATGGATCCATGGAAAAGATTTATTATCAGTGTCTCTTCTAGAATTCAACCTTGTATATAACATATTCATAAACATAAATCAGTTACATTTAGTAAGTAAAGACACCGAAAAAATGGAATCAAAATAAATGAAGAAATCGGGCAAGCACAGACAAATATCTTGTTAAATGTAAAAGGGAGCTTGAGAGAGAGAAAATTAATAAAATTAATTCTCAAACATTTTCCCTAACGTGTTAGGTGGTACATATATATGGGCCGAATGCCGTTGAGCATGGCGGTTGCAACGGTAGAAGAGGTGGCTGTCGAATTGAAGCAGCGAGCTAGGAGGTTATAAAACAAAGTAGAGGGAGGAAAGGAACTACCGCCGGGGGAGGTGAGGTGTAAAATTTCTCAGATAGAGAGCGTTGGGCAACATGTGTTTTTAAAAATTTTTAATTTTTTTTATTAAATTTTAATTTTTTTTATGTTTTGAATAATTTAAATATATTATGTTAAAAATAATTTTTAAAAAATAAAAAAATTATTTTTATATATTTTTAAATAAAAAATATTTTAAAAAACAATCACAACCACACTTCTAAATAACTATATTTATAATAATTATTTCTGTTTAATAATGTTGCCCAAACTGTATGTGTTTTAAAATTATATAGATGATGTTTATTTAGAGACTATTTAGAATGGTAATAAAAGGTTGTTTTCTAAAGTAATTTTTATCTGAAAATATATTAAAATAATATATATATTTTTTTAATATTAACACAATAAAACAATAAAAAAAATTAATTTAAAATTAAAAAAAATATTTTTTTTTAAAAAATAATTAAACTAAAATATCAAATGACATAAATTAAAAAAATTAAACTAAAATATCAAATGACATAAACTATCTACATAGAAATGCCTACTTATCTCGCCAGCATCAACAACACCAGGACATATATATATATACAAAATACTCTTTTCTTGTATTATTATTTTTCTCCTCTAAATCGATTAGATACTTATAATTATAGGAATTTTAGAATCAAAATTGACTGATTGATTAACTAGAATACACAGTACTAATACAATAGATACATTTTTAAAATCTTTCAGAAGAAAAATAAATAAATCTTAGTTTGCATTAGAATATTTATATTAAACCTTTTCTTTTTAAGAAAGCAATCGTAATTATTAGTTAAAATATTATATAATTTGGTGATGAGGACTCTCCTTTAGAGCAAACTAATTAAATTTATTGCACCATATCTTTAGGTAGATTCGATTTATCTCATAGCATTAGACAAAATGAGAAGTAAGCAATATGATATCAATAAATTATAGAAAGTGACATTAACAAACAACTACGAAATTATCCTCCTCGCTTATTAAATGAGAATTTAAGGAAATTTGGCGAACAACAAATTTATTGTAACAGTGTGTCCATATTATTGTCTAGGCACCCTATTATTCAGACACATAATTAAATACGGATCATCAAATACTGGAATTCTGACCGTGAAGAGACGCGAAGGCTACAAGATGGCGAGCACCGCCCAAAAATGCTGTGGATGTCACCTTTCTCAGTACTTATCCAGACTTTCAGGCCCTCCTGATCAAAAGAATCCACGTCTATATCCAGGATTATTGTAATCATAATGTGGCAACACCATATTTGGATTGAAACCACCTGCTTTTCGATCATAAGGGAAAATCCCCCCGCTGGAACTTGAAGCAAAAAATTGTGGAGGACCCGGATTTTCGATTAGAAGTTTTTGAGCTTGCTTCGTCACATTCATCTTTAGGCCCTCCAGAGATACCTTCAACTGCTCAATTTGAGGCAATGTAAGTTCCTCGATGGGAGCCTCCCACCAGCTTTGACTTTGGCCAGCCTTCCTCATTTGGCTGAGCTCCTCTCCTCGCTTTTTCTCTATCTCAAATTGGTTTACCGCCTGATGCAAAAATATTGATGAAATAGAATTTTTAAGCTACTTTTATCACTTGTAAAGGACAATGGATGGTTCCGATTGAAAGTTTACACACAAATCTGTAGAGCTTGACTCGCTTAATTTATTTTTTGGAATTATTAAAGACTTGATCCGTGCATGTGACGAAACAAAACGATATGGTTTGTGTGTAATGCCTAACCACACATCGATCTCGCCTTTGCTACATTTCCTCTTGATGCTCTCAGCACACCATCTACAAACCGAGAGATTAATGAAAACGCCATACTTGACACGATCATAAATATATTTACGTACCTGGGTGAGCTGCATATTCAGTTCACGGACGGTGGCATTGCGATGAGCTTCAATAAGTTGCATGGTACCTGAGTTTTGAGGAGGGTTTCTAGTGAAGTAACGATCAATGACATTCTCAACACCAGGGTGGCCGAAGGAAAAAACCCTGTTTCCCGGAGAAAAGACGATGATAGCAATCTCCGCGCCACAAAGAGTGGAAAGCTCGCTAGCCTTTTTGAAAAGCCCGGACCTGCGTTTTGAAAAGGTAACTTGGAGATTGCTTTCCTTCGACATTTTCACCATCTCCACCTTTTGGCGACCTCTGCTCTTTCTCGCCATGGTTAAAGCTACAAAAGTTCAAAAGAAAATAAATGGTACTCTACTGTTTTGTTTGGCATGAAAATGCAGGATTTATATAGGATTTTATTGGTTAATTTATTCGTTTATTTTTAATAACTGGTCAGGATGTTGAAAATCAGAGCTAGCTGTTCCTTATTGATCATCATTTTGGCGGCAGTTTTATTAATCAAGTTAATAGTTTACTAGTTTTGCAAGTTCCAGAGAATCCCTTTACGATTCACATACATGGCATTGCATCGTGAATACTTGGAAATTTTAGAGTTACGTCATTCTTACAACGCATGAAGATTTACTTGTAACGAGGAAACTTTCTTGAAAACTTGTGCTTTCTATCGAGTACTTTTCCTGCCCTCCTGTTTTCGTTGATGAATAAAATTTCCTCTTTTTTCTGTGTCCGACAAGCCGTGGCCAGATTGCCGGCCAAAATACCCTTTCCCATATTATAATTTAACTTTTGTTGCCATTGTATCTAAATTATCTTCTACACCAGCTTTTGTTTCATATATTCACACTTATTCAAGTAAATTTATTTCTAGAACATAGCTCTAAAAATTTTCAAGAAAGGAAAAAAAAGGTGCCGGAAACTGTCAAAGATTTCATAACAAGTTAACTTAGAATCAATATCGGGCCAATAGATAAGAAATTAATGAGATTTTTGTTGTTACTTATTAATAAAGAAGAATAAAATTAAGATGCCACATGTATAACATGAGAAATTCAAAGAATAATAATTAGTGATATTTATTTACTAAATTTATTTTAAAAAATAAAATAAATAAATTTTAGAAGAAAATATTTTTTTTATGAATTAAGTAAACTAATAAGATGAATAATAGTAAAAAAAAAAAATGCTATGGACGACATATTCACCCCGCGGATGAATCATGGTAGAGAAACGTCCCTATCCAGTGATGGGTATGATTTGTTCAATTGATTGGGAATTTAGTATGATTTTGTTAACAAATATCACTTATCACATTATCAACAATATTGAAGGAGGTCAGATCCCTTGAATAAGACCTTTCAAATTGTTTCTATAACTTGTCCAGATATGTTTAATTAAGTGCATCTGTGGAGCAACTCAGATAACAAGCATAATTTTTCAGGCATCCTCCCCGTATAAAAGTCATCCATAGATTCTACTATTACGTGAGGGAGGAGTGAATAATTCATGCATAACTTGATCCCCTTTTCCATCTCCACAACCCCCCTTACTGTTTCTTCTTTACTGTTTCTTTTTTAATGCCTATTACAAAGTCTTTCTAAGTATGTATTTGATATTGTGTTATATAATTTTTATGTATTAAAATAAAAAAAATCAGTTTTTTATTTTTATTTTTAATATTAACATGATAAAATCATTATAAAATACTAAAAATATATTAATTTAATATTTATTCAAATCAAATACCCCTCCCACCATGCGGAATGGACATTTCACCTTGTTTGTTTTTCTATTTTAAATGTTTTTTTGAAAAAAATTAAATTTTTTATTTTCGCTATGCAGAATGGACATTTCACCTTGTTTGTTTTTCCATTTTAAATGCTTTTTTGAAAAAATTTAAATTTTTTTATTTTTTATTTAAAATTAATATTTTTTAAGTATTTTTAAATCATTTTAATACATTGATGCTAGAATAATTTTTAAAAATTTAAAAAAATACTATTTTAATATATTTTTAAATAAAAATATTTTGAAAAACAAACAGACATGCTGTGACATTTTCTTCCAAAATACAACTCGACTTATGATATTGCAGACTTGTTGGTGACATTGCCAAGATTTGGTGAAATGCAGAACAGCAACAGTAAACAATCACGCAAATAGACTGAAGTGAAAAGGCATTCAAGCAAGCAAATTTTATGGAGAAAAAATAAATAGAAAGTGCCTATTTATGATAGAGATTCAAATCTGCCTCGTACAACATTGAAAAAGGTTACGAAAGTAATAAGAATACTCTGCATATATATATATATATATATATATATATATATATAAGCACGATTTATCTGTTCCAATATTACATAAATAGATGCCCGGAACGAAAACTTGACTTGAGCGCAGAGGGCACAAAAACTCAAATGACCTCAAGAATGATTGGCAATACATCTGATGGGAAGCTAACCCCGACTAGACAGCTCACTGCTGGGTACAGAAAGATAAATCTCTGAGCTGTTGAGGATCCACCTCTGATGGTGTCCTAGTAAGGGCACACTGAGCAGTTGTTGTCTTTGGGAAAGCTATGACATCCCTGATGGAAGTAGCCCCAGCCAACAACATAGCCAATCTGTCCAGCCCATAAGCAATCCCCCCTGTGGTAAAAAGAGGGAGATCAAAACCAGTGAAATATGTAGTTCGGTAGTAAAATGATCATCAAGTCCTAGAACAGGCTCAGCATTCCATACCATGTGGAGGAGCGCCCATGTCTAAAGCCTCCAGAAGATACCCAAACTTCGCTTCAGCCTGCAGACAATGAAATGTGACTCTATTTACAGGAAAGGGTGTGAAGGTATTCCTAATAAAGATGATTATGTGGTATAACCATGGTAAAAGATGGGACTTGTGGACTAGCAGTCCCAGCATTCCTAGTGAAGATGCCAGGTTTCCGTTTGGGAATTCAGGTTACCAAATGCCTAAGAGGGCTAGAGAAAACTCTGTTTACTTGTGCTTTTCTTAATTGGATAATTAGTCCATGTGCCTTGGAGAAACGCAAAGCTAAACATAAAAAATCCTTGCCCTAAAAGATCGAAGGTAAATATTTTAAAATCCAATTTTGAGGTTTTAATTTTCCAGAGATAGTTTCTAATGTTTCAGAATTCATCTTCCTTTTACATAATCCACCACCCATAATTTTCTTTCCCATCAACAAGCAACAGCTCATAAGTCAAAAAATGGCACGGAGAAAAATAAACAGAAAACAGTAGCGAATCCTCCTCCAGTGATTTTATGTATGTTATGGAGAAAATATTGAACATGGAACGCATGACAATCAAAAGTGCATACAGCGTCAGGTGCTTCTCACCTGTTCAGGGGAGATGCCAACAATTTCCAAGACCTTCTGTTGGACCTCACGTTTATAAATTCTCAAACTTCCTCCGCCAATCTGACAGTGCAACAAAATAAAGAAAAGAAAAAAGTTGTTCATTATGGCCTGGCATAGCCTTCAAGCTTGTAGACATGTAAAGATACAGGGCTAAATACCTCAACCCCATTGTAAACCATGTCATAAGCAAGGGCACGAGCAGAGGAAAGGTCTTCCATGTCTTCTGGATTGGGAGCAGTAAATGGATGATGCAAGGCCTGCCAGAAAACTACAATTTCAAGAAAAAGAAAGAAAAAGATAGTACCATACAGAATGAGACTCGTGATAACCTGATGTGACTAGCTGTCAATCACACAACAGCCCCAGCATGGAAAAAAAAATTAAGTGACAGTTAAAATAAGAACTTCAATTTAATTCTTATCAATCTTTATTCTCCAAATTCCTAGATCTAACCTGGAGCTAGCTGTACCAGGAAACCAAACAAAACCTTTTTTTCATTTCTCTTATTTATCCAAAATTAAAAAAAGAAAATGGCTAAAAGAGATTATGATTTGGAAGCATCCATTAGCTTAAATAGGCAGATGCACAACACCGCGATGTTTTAATATCTATAGCAGAAACCTATGATACTAACAAGGGGGGGTACAGGGTAGTTTAACTCGGTAAAGCAGCAAGTTAAATATTTCTCAGCTAACATACAGAGTAAACAATATATTAAAATTATAAAAATACAATTTTGTAACAATATGTCAACACAGGCAATAACATGCATCCTTGTGTACTCCAGATATAGTTCTATCACCTGCATATGTGATGATCACTACCCAGTTGACATACTAATATGAAATATGATGAATTTTGATGGCCTTTGAATTAATTGAAAAACATTTAACGAAAAGATAGTGTAGCACTTATTTCATTAGAATTTCAAGAGGAAAAAGTGTTGAAAGACAAACCTCAAGCCTCTGCTCTGTTTCATTCCACTCAAACATTGGGAAATCAGTCACCCACAAAATCGAATGCCTGGACTAAAACATTAGAGGCAGAGAAAAAGACAGATGTCAAAGAAAAAGAGACCAATGGTAATATGTATTTCATAAACCAGACAAATCCAAAACATACATGATCAATCAAGCCCAGCTGATTGGCTATGAATAGCCTAAGTCGATCAAGCGTTCTATGAACTGATGGATGATGGCCAACTGCAAACAAGATAAGATCCCCTGGTCCTGCAGAGCAGCGACTTAGCAACTGCTCTTTATTTGTTGAGTCCAAACTTGATACTAGTGCAGAAATTCCCTCAAGCTCCCCTGTGAAAATTGAAATATACACAGCGAAGTACTTGAGTAACAGTATCATTCACCTTTAGGATAAGGGTGGAAAGAAAAATCCAAGGAAACCATCTTCCTTTACCATCATCCAAGACCTTTAGAAAGGGCAAACCCTTTGCTCCAGATTTGATTGCTTCATTGTAAATATCACCTTTCTTAAGAGCAGAGTTTGAATAACTTTTAGCACCTGAAGGAACACATAGTACTTTAATAATACCCCCACTGTTCAAGCTATCAGTAAAAACCCTGAAAGAGGACTCTGCAAAAATATCAGATACCTGCAGCATCAGAGGAAAATATCCTTTAATAGTTTACATGTAGCACGTGAAGTCCTTGTAAAATTTGATGTATTGTAGAATGTGCTGTAATGCCAAGTACACAAGAGAAAGGAGATGATTTACTTCTTTCAAATGAAGATCAAATCTAGTGTCCGGCCTGTCTGAACCATATTTACTCATTGCTTCAGCATATGTAAGCCTAGGGAATGGATTTGGTAGCTGGACACCTTTAATCTCCAAAAAAACCTGTAAGGAAGCATAAATTTGCAGTCAAACCCTGCAATGTAGAGAGATATAAATGTTCGAACATGCAAGATTTCTGCTAGTGGAAAATTATACAATGTGGCTAGTATATACTGTTGAGTGCATGCCCAACTGCTTAATACAAATAAAACAACCAACTTGCAACAGATAACTGGTGAGATAGCTGAAATGTCTGGTCAACTCTCAATAAAGTGAAATGAATTGTTCACTGGCAAGCTCAAAATATGCAGAGCAAGGAGAAATGGCTGAACCAAGCCCAAGATGCAGCATCGTTCATGTCATTTACAAGCCACGATTAGCTCAACTCGAATGGAAATTTGAATCCAGTACTTACCTTTAACATAGATGTAACAAGAGTAGAAAGGTGAATTAACTAAATTTCAATTATATCATAGAATTAGATGTTTAAATTCAATGCCATTCTTGTTTTTCCTTTCTTCATCCTGTTCTACCTTTTATTTGACTTCTTCTATCAATACCCAATCAGAAAATAAAAGGACCACGCAGCAAGTTTTACCAACCTTCCGGATAAGATCTTCATTGAGCCTCAGCATATCCTCCAAGGTAGTGAACGCCAACTCCATATCTAGCTGAGTGAACTCAGGTTGTCGATCTGCCCTTAGATCTTCATCTCTAAAGCATCTGCTAAGAAACAAAAATATAATCTTCATCATGTGAGTTTTAGATTTCTGTTGCAACAAGTAGAGAGAATTGGTCATGTGAAATTAAAGGCCAGGTAAAGTAAAGCTCACTTCCTCTGTGTGTATAACAAAAACTATACATGGCGAAAGCTCATTGCCAAAGGAGAAGACAAAGGGCAGAAACAAACAGCATGGCATCACATTTTCATACAACAACAATCATAAACATCTAGGAAGAGAATTTACCTTGCAATTTGATAATATTTGTCAAAACCGGATACCATTAACATTTGCTTAAAGAGTTGTGGACTCTGGGGTAAAGCATAGAAGGTTCCTGGCTTCAAAAGGAAATTAAAGTGAATCAGAGCCATGCAAGCCTTATAGAAAGTTAAATGAGTAACAGATAGCTGCATGGAACAATATTTAATGAAAAGTATGTTTCTCCACAAATTTATTATAATCAAGACCATCACAATGCAAAATGTAAGAATTAAGGGGCAAATAATACCACTCAATCCATCTCATTTGGTTATTCAGTTAGTCCACAATTTTGCCGATAAAACTCCAAAACCTCACCGGGATTACCTCATGTACAGTACACAGTTGACAAATTTGAAATTGACATTAAATCTCTCCAGAAGTTGAGATGTCAATGTTGTCACTTCAGAAATAGTGCACTACTACCCAAACTCCAAAAAGCTTTATATTACTTTGAGTAGCAAGCTAGTAAATACCAAGTACCTGAATTCTTGAGGGCACCAAATAATCCCGGGCACCTTCTGGAGTAGATCTAGAAAGTATGGGGGTCTCAATCTAACCTTATAACCATGAAAAAGGTCAAGATCAAAACAACATACAAATATAAAAATCTAAAAACCAATGAACTAAGTAGAATATAAACAAACTAACACATAACACTTCAAAAAAAAAAAACAATGAACTAAGTAGAACATGAACTAACAGAAAACACTTAAAAATTCACATCATGTACCTCCACAAAACCCTGCACATCCTCTAGATATCTTCTAATGAGTTTCACCACTCTATGCCTCAACATAATGTTAGAACTCATTTGCTGCCGCCTTAAGTCAAGACATCGATATCTATCACCGCACATTTAGCTTCCTTTAATCCACAAAATGGTGAGAAATATAAATCAACTTTGTGCATAAATGCAATGGAATGAGATGTACCTCAAACGAATCTCCTCCTTAACAGAATCCTTAGCATCATCTGCTGTAGTAACTAAAAAAGGCAACTTTGCTTTCACTGCATTTAACAATTGAACATGTTCCGCAACAACCTGGCACATATAACCAAATCAAACAAAACAAATAAAATAAAAAGGGGCAGCAACTAAATCAACAACTTTCTTTCTAATTCTAAGCAGTAAAAAGCAAAGGAAAGGGAGTCCAAGTAATATTTACCTCAATAGAACCAGTTATCAGTTTCTTATTGACAGACTCAACAGGCCGAGACCGAACAACCCCTTCAACAACAACCACATACTCCACTCTCAAATCATTTATAATCGAATGCGCATCAGGAAATTCATCAGGCGAAGTCGCAACCTAAATAAAAAAGAAGAGAAGAACCCCAAAAATCAAATTCATTCTCTAAGGACTTCACTTAACAAAACACAATCAAATTCCCATGAAACCATAAATAGAATAAAAGGAGATGCCTGAACAATGCCAGTGTGGTCTCTAAGATTGAGAAAGGTGAGACCACCATGGACTCTATGAAGAGCAACCCAGCCACCGAGACGAACACGTGTGCCAACATCATTGGTCGATAATTGACCACAAAAGTTGGTACGAGAGACCCAGTGCAGGGTATCGTTAGATTGTTGTTGTTGTTGCTGTGGCTTGAGAATGGTTTCAGGGGAAGAAGAAGAAGAAGCAGACAGAGTGACGAGGGCTCTTGTGCGTTTTGCGAAGCAGAAAGAGTGACGAGGGCTCTTGTGCGTTTTGCTTGAAGCGACTTAGGGAAGTGATACCTGAGAAGATTTTGGAAGAGAGGAAGAGAGGAGGGTATGGTGGTGCGAAGAGTGATTAGAGGGAAGGATCGGAGGAGAAGAATCATGGTGATGGTGGGGAGTCAAAAAATAGCGTGGGAATTTTGGGGATAGAGAGAAAGTACACAGGGTTTAAGGAGAAAAATAAGGGATTGGGTTTTGGACTTACTAAAGAGAGTGGAGAAACGAGCACGTGTGGCAGTCCTTCAAACGAGCAAGCTTGAAGGTTTTTTAAAACAAACACTGATTATTACAAAACAAAAATAAAATGTTAAAACAGCGAGAAAATTAATGCTTGTAAATTTCTGATAAAAGTGGCCGAGACTTGATAATGCTTTTATCACCAACTGCTATTTTACATGTTTTTAGTAAAGCAAAATAGATAGATGTTTTTTTTTTTTTTTTTTTTGGTAAGTTTGATAATGCTTTTATCACCAGCTGCTATTTTACATGTTTTTAGTAAAGCAAAATAGATAGATGTTTTTTTTTTCATCATGCCCTCCTCTACATGCTTTTTTTTTTAATTTTAGAATTTCATTTTTTTAAAATTAAATTTTTTTATATTTTTTAATCATTATGATGTGTTTGTATCAATAATAAATTTTAAAAAATAAAAAAAAATATTTTAATATATTTAAAAAAATACTTTAAAAAATAGCATTCACCATCATCCCAAATATTCTCTTTATAAACTTCATTAACTATATCAAAACTATCATGCCCTACTCTACATCTTAGCAGCTTTTTAACTGTAAGAAATCATTATTATCCGTATTTTACACTGGAGGTGTCTGTGAGGAGGTTTAGACATGCCTTTTTAAAATTTTAGAATTTTATTTTTTAAAATTAAATTTTTTTATGTTTTAATCATCTCTCTTTTTAACTGTGTCCAGTATCATGATAAAAGTTATATTTTAAAATGTTTTTTAATTTTAAAATGTATTAAAATAATAAATGTTAAAAAATAAAAAAATATTTTAATATATTTAATAAAACATTTTAAAAATAATATTTATCATCATCCCAAATACTCTTTTTATAAACTTCATTAACTATATCAAAACACAAAACTCAACTTAATCATCTCTCTTTTTAACTGTGTCCAGTATCATGATAAAAGTTATATTTTAAAATGTTTTTTAATTTTAAAATGTATTAAAATAATATTTTTTATTTTTTAAAATTTATTTTTTATATTAATATATTAAGATGATTTTAAAATATAAAAAAATTAAAAAATATAGTTTTAAAATACAAAAATAAACTAGATACATTTACAACTGAATTTATTACCATAGTCGTCTCTCTCTTTAACTTTGTTCAGTATTACGAAAAGAGTTATTTTCTAAAGTGTTTTTAAATTTTAAAATAATATTTTTTATTTTTTTGATGATTTTCTCCTATTCAAATTAAAAAAATAGATTATAGATTCATATTTCACTTAAATAAAAAAATATATTGAAAATAAAAATCCAAGTGAATGTTTGAAAGAAAAACACATTAAACTGCACGATGGAAAATGATTTATCAATCTTTTAATAGCATCAATCGAGCCATCATTCCATAAATTAAAACCAGGACCGTACAATGTAGCAGCGAACAATGCATGGCTTTACGGTTGGAAATTTTTGTCTGAACCGAGGATCATTTTCCCTAGGCCTGGCCCGTGTTACATTAGTGGGCTTTATCTCGTGCGGACTTGTGAGGATCCATGGCAGTTTCCGTATATATTCTTTTTATATATGTGCATTTTGTTGCCAAAATGTTTTTCTTATTGATGGCATGTTTGTTGAATTAAAAATAGAGGTAATTAAAATATTCTTTTATCAAAACCTAAAAAAATTTTAAAAAGTAGGAAAACAAGCATCTCAAATTTTCTGATTAATACTTTCCTATTCTTAACAGAAAATTATTTTTTTAATTAAAAATTATTTTTTAAATAAAAAAATTACCATAGTATGAAAAGCAAGTACCGTTAAAAAAACATTGAAAATTATATCTCGATGTTTTATAAAAATAAATAAAATAATAAATATGAGAAACTATGTAAAATAACTATAATAAAAACATATAAATTCTATTTCGTTGAATATGCATGACCACAAGTCTAAAGAATATTTATATATTAGGTTTTAATTAATAAATGATGGCTAGTATTACAAGAACAACTGTTAAAACAACAAAAAAATGAATGGTAATGCCATTTTTAAAAACATATAATCTTATTTATTTTATTTATAGTAAATTTTAATTAGTTTTTCTTAGAAATAACTAAAGGGTTTTTCCAAAAATGATTAGACGCCAGGATAATTGTATCTTGCTTTACGAGACAAAAGGCCATACAAATGGGTGTCTTTATGGCTATGCTCGTGCACTGGGTCCTCGTCTCCCTTTTTTAATGAGATAGATAACATGTTATATGTTTTATTTAAAAAAAAAATTAAAACAAATAACATATCACCCACTGCTTGCTTTGGACATAGAAAACTCGTTTTCAATAATTTTTTCATGTAAAAACACTTTAACCATCTTCATAAACGTGTATAAAAAAAACAAGAGCCCTCGTATAATTTTTTCAGTAGCAAGAAACTTGAAAAAGACTTCGAAGGAACTCCGCTTGTCAGGAGAGACAGCATATCACTGCAATGCTTTGATTTTTTTTAGTTTTTTTTTTCTTTTAATTTATCTTTTAATCCTAGCTTTATTGAGTATTTAATTCTATTATTGATTTAACTTTGATTAACTTAGATTTATTTGTTTATTTATTTATTTTATTATTTAATATGAAAATGATTGCAAATTGGACTTAAAAATTGCTTCAATTTAATTTTTATACAGTTGTCTCAAACTTATTATTCAAATTGTGATTTTAATGAGTTGATTCAAAATATTTTTTTAATTTTATTTTAATTGATTGTTTTTTAAATTCATTATTTAATACTGGATTGATTGATATTTGAGCTTTATAATTTATTTTACATTAAATTATCTCGATCTTATGACCAAGATATCAAGATTAGCAACTTAGCTTGGATTGACTCATATTATTTTTTTATTTTTTTTTTGTCAATCTCGTCCTTTAATACCATGTTGATTGATAATAGAGTTTTATAATTTATTTCAATTTATTTTTTATAATATTATTATAGTCACATGATTTGGTTTATAAAATGATCCAATATAATGGTGTTTTAATATTATAAAACATTGTCATCTTATTCTTTTTCCAGTGAAACTATATATTTACCAGTGATTGTGTTATTTATAAATTGTTAAAATAATCGAGTCATATTAAATTAACCCTTATATAATTTAGTTTTTTTCATTAAAAACATGCTAAAATGACTAATTTTTATGTTGACATTATTAAAAAAAAAAAGAAGGTCAATAATCAGGTAAAATCTAATTTTAAAAGTGAAACACATATTTACCTCGCTGAATAATACGCATGTTGAATCAAACAGACTTTGAACGATTCATAACTAGACAAATTTTAAAATTAACACACAAAATTAAAATAATTGGTGAATTAACATATGAGCAAGAAGTTAGGGTAAAATCCTATATTTTCATTTTTTTTGTATTTTAAAAGTACGATATTTACTCAATGTTGCTATTTTAAAATGCAGCAAGTGAAACTCCAATTACTTGACTCAACCAGTTAATTGTTTATAATGCTCGGTAAGTTGATTAGTTTTGTAAATAATAAAAAAAATCTTAAAATTACTAAAATTGGAGAGACCTTACAAGATTTTTTATATCTTAAGATCCAACAGTTTGTATAGTGACATAATAGTTACTATATAGGAAACAACCCCGGGGAACTCCAAAAAAAAATTCAAGTGGAATTTAACTGTAAGATAAAAAATCAAGGCCATTTTGATCAATTATTTTGGTCTAATATGATCAAACCTCTTTTTGGTCTTCGATCTATCTTATTGGTCCATAAATGCACATATTAAGCCATTCATGCATTTTATTTGTGATAAATTCTCATTTAGTCATGACAAACTGATACTTAATTGCTTAGAATTACTTGTTATCGCAAGCCCGACTACATCGTTGACATTGAAAAATAAAAGACAACTACCGTGTGAATAATAAATTCTTAAGATTTTAATTGGAGTCTATTTTTTGGATCTACAAATTAGATATATATTTGTATTTTAACTTATAGAACAAATTTAGATGAAAAAATTAATTAAAGTATGATTTTTTATGTGAAATAGTTGGTTGATTTATATAACTAGATTCTCAATCAACTAATTGAGTTAGATTATTAAAGTTTTATATTATGATGGTTTAGAAGTACGAGATTTACTGAATATCGCTATTTTAAAATATGATAATTATCTTATTATATTTAGAAATAATAATAATTAGTAAATATTGTATTTATGAAGCATGATAAAATGATATTATATTTCACCAATTTTTTCTTAAATATTGTTATTCTGCTAAAAAATAACAATAATTAGTAAATATTGTATTTCTAAAGAATGATAAAATGATATTATATTTCACCAATTTTTTCTTAAATATTGTTATTCTGCTAAAATATTTAAAAAACTATGTTAATTTTTTAAAAATATCCTTCATAATTCCATATACGGTAAATAAAACAACAAAAAAATGCATCGTCGCTCCTCAACGGCTACAATCCAAGCCATCAAAATAACAATCGCACTGAAATCTAACGGCTCCTACCTTTTAACCCTCGCTATTCAAATCTTATTCTCCAACGGTCAAATGCCAACAACCCTCCACTCATTAAAATCCCCACAAGCTTATAGCCGTTACCATCTCTCTCTCTCTCCTCAACCCCACTCATTAAAATCCCCACAAGCTTATTTCCAAAACTAGCCGTTACCATCTCTCTCTCTCTCCTCTGTAAACTCTCTCCCCCTCAAATCAAATCCACAGCATTAAACATTCAAAGATTCTTTTTTTATATATCCAAATCAAGAATCAATCAAGTTTAACCCATGATCAGCACCCCGGCTAAAGAATCCAAGGCTGCAAGCAAGAAGTTGGATTCCTGCTCTCCAATACCAAGCAGACCAACAAATCCCATTTCAAGAAACTCAGAGATTAATCCAATGAGGAGAAGTTTCAGTGGAAGCCCATTTTCTAATCCTTCTATTATTTCCAATCAAGTAGGGGGAGGCTTTAACCCCAATACTCCTGTTAATAGCCCTTCAGGTTTGATTTCTTTCACCGTTTCCTTTTCCTTTTTTTTTCTTGCAGTGAACAAACATTCAATACATCTTAATACATCTTTTATTGGGTTTTGTTTAGTCTTTTCTATAATTTAATAGGGTTTTGCTATATTTTATTTTTTATTGGAAAATAGCTTATGAGGTTGTCTATGGTTTGTTTGGGAAGTAACTGAAAGGATAGGAATTTGCTACATCTTGTGCTTTTTTGAATGAGATTTTAATAAAACGATGGCTTAATGGGTTGTCAATACTTGGTTTGGCAATTAAGCCTTCCATTTGTTTAATTAAGTTTTTCTTATGCTGGAAACTAGTTTTTGGGTCAATTTTGCAACAAAACAGATTCGGTGTTTTAGAGTGAACGTGGTAGATATTCCATGTTAATGTTGCCCTTAAGTTTACTTGAAACAAAGAGATTCTGCAAAAATCACCGGACATAATGTTTCAATCAAGTTCCCTTTTGGTCTTCAACAGCCAATTCGTAAAAGCTTGTTTTGTTTTAAAATTGATAACTTGATTCTGATCGGCAGCTTTTTGTTTTTTGGCTTGCAGATTATCCGCGAAGAAACTCTATTAGCAGAGACAATATCGTAGTTACATTGCGTGATCACGAGGACAAAGAAAATGGTAAAGACCAGACTTGGAAATCAGTGAGAATTCGTTCACCTGCAAAGGGTACAAAGAATTTCATGTCTCCAACAATTTCTGCAGCTTCAAAAATCAATGCATCTCCGAAAAAGAAAATCTTGGCTGATAGGAATGAGCAAATTCGCACTTCGATTTCATTTGCTGATGCAAAAAGCCCTTTAATGGAAGACTCGGACTCAAACCATGACAAGGGTTTGAATCAGAAGAAGGAGGTCTCGTTTGATTCAACAGTCATTTACTTGGCGGGCAATAATGATTCCAAAAGTGAGAAACGTGTTGATTTGATCGTAGATTCAAGTGCTAAAGATGATTTGGACTTATCATCAGAGAAACTAACTGTTGAGAAGGATTGTGTTAATCTTGACTCAAGTTGTAAGATTAATCCAAGGGTCTCTAGGTCATTGCCAAGTCCTGCTCTGGCTCCTCTTGACGCAGATCCATCAATGCCTCCTTATGATCCTAAGACTAATTACCTCTCACCAAGGCCTCAGTTTCTTCATTATAGGCCTAACCCGCGAGTTGAGCTTTATCTAAACAAGGAAAGAGATGGCCAACCACTTGATGAGATTTTTGCATCAGAATCCTCAGAAACTGAAGTTAGTGAAGCAGAAGACAGTCACTCTGATGATTTGCAGAAAGAATCGGATGCTTCTTTAGCCAATGAGGTGAAAGAAGAAGAGGAATCGGAAGAGCTGCTGCTAATATCTGAACCCAACCCCATTAGTACTTTTTTGGAGGAGGAGAAGGAAGAGCTGCTTGTATCTGTGCCCAATTCCATTAGTACTTCTGCGGAGAAGGCTAGAGAGAAAAGGGTGTCTAAATCACATTTCTTTACAAGAAGAAAGTTCGATGCTTTGCTTTTTGTCCTGACTGTTGGATTTTTATATGCTTCGTTTTCTAAATCCCCAGTCATGGATCCTTCTGTGCTGAATAACTTGACCTTCCCTGAGCCTTATGTCCCACCTGAACTCTCAGAGTATGCCAGGCAAAGTTTTGAAGCTCTAGCTCATAAGGTCCAGCTTTGGCTACATCAGAGTATTTGTTACACACACAATCTGATTAACAGCTTCAGAGGTGGGCACAACCTGGGTTCCTTGCAGTATGCCAATTTGACCATTTTGGTTGAAGATGGCATAGTTGATGGTCAATTTGCATTTGAACAGAGCATTTTAGGATCAAAAGTCAAGTACGAAGAGAAAGTTTCAGCGCCCATAAGTGCAGCAGGGGTAGACATTAAGCTAGTAGATGAATGGGATCTACCAAGTACAGCTGATGAGGACATTAAAGAAGTTGCAGGAGATAATAATGATGGGTATTTTGATAGTGTTCCAGATCCTGAAGAGGTTAGCGTTCCCGCCTCTGAAGAAGTAAATCTGCTCCCCCAATCTGAGGTGACTGGACCTCGTAAGGAGGTCATCCAAGAAAGTGCTGAAACCGCTAACGTTGTGAAGCTGCAAAGCAACATAGACCTTGAAGACCAGTCTGCACTGATCCCACAAGCTGCTGAAATTCAACCAGAAATCTTGAATTCCATGCAATCTCAAGGCAGAGATGATATTAGTTCTGCAGATATTGAGTCCATTGTAGAAGAGGACAATTTTGAAATACTTGAAGGAGCTGCCACAGAAAATCCACGAAGTTCAGAATTAGTGAACACACATTCAGCACCACAGAGAATGGTCGGGATTTCCTTGATTGTTTTCAGTCTACTCGGGACAGTCTTCATTTATATGAAAAGTCGAACTCCCACAGATCAAAACGCTACATTTACAGCGGATCAAGTGCCAATTCCTAAGAAATTGGATTGTTGCCCACTGTCAGTTGGAGCAGAACATGAAGACATTGCTGGAGAGTCATGCTCATCAGAAATGAGTAGCTTCAGCTTGTCTTACAGCAAGAAAGGACAGAAGGGAAAAAGTGAAGCTCCAAGTTACGAGAGGAAGCCCAGGAAGAGCAATCACAGGAGAGAATCCATGGCTTCGTCAGGCTATTCCGTCGGTTCCATGGGTTCGCCCTCTTACGGCAGCTTCACCACTTATGAAAAGATCCCAAGCAAGCATGTAAAGAGCCTATATTCCTATATTGTTCATTTATGGTTTTGTATAACTGCAACTTGAATTGTTATCTTACGTGTTTTTTTTTTTTTGAAGGGAAATGCAGATGAAGAGGTGATCACTCCAGTTAGGCGCTCTAGCAGAATCAGACACCATGTCACTTCTCCATGACCTGTTCAAAAAAAATTTCTGGATGATGGCACAACTCTCTTGTGATTTTGTTGTGATTGAATCGCTATTTAGTTGCCAACTAGCTACTTTAACAACATAGCTTAATTTGATTGCTTGTAATCGAGCTCAACCCTGTCGAGCTCAACCCTGTTGTTGTGGGGAGTGCTTCAACTATATAGCATAGCTTAATTTGGTTGCTTGTAATCGAGCTCAACCTTGTTGTTGTGGGGAGTGCTTCAACTATATTGAGTCTTCAGTAGATTTCCGTTGTTAAAGATTGCTCTGATTGTTTAGGCTACTTTGAATTGCCTATATAATTCATTGTTTCGGGTTTACTTTTCTTTTTGCTTAACAGTTCTTTTAGCTAGAGTTCTGTGACTTGACTTTCAAGTTTTAGGAGAGGAGCTAGCTAGTAGTGCTTGCCCTCAAGCACCATTTAAAAATGTTACTCTTCCATTAATGAATTTTCCTTGCACGCAGCCTTACAGTCATTAATGGTGGTGTTTATTTTTGAAGTTACCAATGCAAAATCTATGCTGGAACATAAAGTGCGTTGTGGAAGTGTCTAAGCTTAGATCGATTGAATCCAACTTCCATTATGTTTTTTGAGGTCATTGAAGTATCATTTAAATTGTTTGATGGTTGGTCTCATGTTTAGCCACATCAAAGATGGATTCGAGTTAATATTTGTTTTGACCCAGATACTTTCATGACTATAAAGAGAAAAGAGTAGTTAAAAAACTGATATAAGTTGATACTGCGATTAGTGTGCGTTCTCAGGAAGCGTGAGTTGTTACCTGAAACTAGGGTTTAGTATTCCACGACAATTGTAATTCGAACTATCATAAAGAAAAGAAAATTTTAATTATGTAAATAAACAAAACAAGGATGTAGGTGTTTGAATGGTTGAGGACACTCATCATTCATCTAATTCATCTGCACATGGCATCCAATACTACAATGAAGCCTGAAGTGAAGATTTTGTTGGGAAAACTCGGAACAACCGGATACCAATTTACCCGGATCAATTCAGCGGAATACAATTACAATTCACAAGTCCCAATTCTTTCCCTCTTTGTGCAGTAAAACAGAATCAAACAATGATGAAAATAATGCAAATAATCACAAAATCAACACTAAAATTTTTAACGTGGAAAACCCGATGCGGGAAAAACCACGGGACCGTAGTCCACCTAAAAACTTCCACTATCAACAAATAATGGGTTCACAATCATTCTTCCTCAGATTCAACTAAGGGATACAACATATATATCATCAAGAACAACTTATTCTTGGATTACAACAAAAGAACAACTTATTCTTGGATTACAATAAATTAAAGGAGAATTATTAGAGAAAAAACTCACAAAACTGACAGCCCCGTTTTCTATCAAAACGGTCAGCTTCCACTCCACCAATCTTTGATCCAACCGTCCAAAATGAAGATCAACGTGTCTAGAAGCTGTTTTCAAAATCTCAGCCCGATCCAACGGTGAACGAGCTAGAAATCGAAAAAAGAATACAGGCTGCTCTGCTGCCTTTTCTTCTCTTTTTCTCTCTTGATTTTCTTCTCCTCTCTTCTCTTTTTAAATCTGTTGCTACAGTACCCGAACCCCACTAATATTAACACCAAAAGATAGCCATCACATGACATTTAATGTGATGGTCCTACCATCACATGGTGTGGGACCATACACAACAAATCTCCCTCTCACACACCATGTGAGGAATTCGTCATACCGGCGATCAATATGTAAAATTCAATTTAGGAGGCTCTAACAAGCTTGCTTCCTTTCTGCAAAACTCAAACTTCTCTCTCGGTAGAGGTTTGGTCATCATGTCAGACACGTTGTCATCATTATGGATCTTCTCAACAACAAATGACTTTATCTCCATAGCATCTCGAATCCATTGATATCTAACCTCAATGTGCTTTGATCGAGAATGAAAAGTAGGATGCTTAATGAGATGGATTGCACTTTGACTGTCACAGTGCAACACAAAGTTCTCTTGAACTAAGCCAAGTTCATGCAAGAACTTCTTCATCCATAACAACTCTTTGCCCCCTTCAGTAAAAGCAATATATTCGGCCTCTGTAGTGGATAATGCAACACATTTTTGCAACCTTGATTGCCATGAGACTGCTCCCCCTGCAAACTTCATCAAGTATCCTGATGTGGACTTTCTAGAATCAACATCACCAGCCATATCTGCATCTGTGTATCCATCCAACACAGGTTTATCATTACCAAAACATAAACTGAAACTAGAAGTACTTTTGAGATACCTGAGTATCCATTTCACTGCTGACCAGTGTTCTTTACCAGGATTTGAGAGGAATCGACTAACCACACCAACTGCATGAGCTATATCCGGCCTTGTGCAAACCATGGCATACATCAAGCTACCAACTGCGGATGCATAAGGAACCTTTTTCATCTCATCTTTTTCTTCATCACTTGAAGGACACTGCTTAGAACTTAGTTTAAAGTGGCTTGCAAGTGGAGAACAAACAGGTTTGGAGTTGCTCATGTTGAATCTCTCAAGTACCTTTTGAACATATCTCTCCTGAGATAGCCAAAGTTTTCCCTTCTTCCTGTCACGTGTGATCTTCATACCAAGAATCTGTTTTGTTGGTCCTAAGTCTTTCATTGCAAAAGACTTGCTCAACTCTTCCTTCAACATCTGAATCTTCTTAGCATCATGGCCAACAATCAACATATCATCCACATATAACAAGAGAATAATAAAGTTTCCATCTAGAAACCTTTTCATAAATACACAATGATCAGAAGTGGTTCTGTCATAACCATGATCCACCATAAAAGAATCAAACTTCTTATACCATTGTCTTGGAGCTTGCTTTAACCCATATAAGCTCTTTTTCAACTTACAAACTAGCTGCTCTTTACCTTTTGCTTCAAACCCTTCAGGCTGCTCCATGTAGATCTCCTCATCCAAATCACCATGGAGAAAGGCAGTTTTCACATCAAGTTGTTCTACTTCAAGATTCAAACTAGCAGCTAAGCCAAGCACAACTCGGATTGAAGACATCTTGACCACTGGTGAAAAGATTTCTTCAAAATCAATACCCTTCTTCTGACCGAAGCCTTTCACAACCAATCTTGCCTTGTACCTTGGTTGTGAGCAATGTTCATCAATTTTCAACCTGAACACCCATTTGTTCTTGAGTGCTCTCTTACCTTTAGGAAGCTTTACTAACTCAAAGGTATGGTTTTCATGCAAGGATTTCATCTCTTCTTGCATTGCTTTCAACCACTCACTTTTCTTCTCATGTGACATAGCTTCATCAAAGCATTCCGGCTCTCCCCCACCAGTGACCAACACATACTCATGAGGAGAATATCTGGTGGAAGGTTGGCGAGGTCTAGTTAACCTTCTTAATTGTGGCTCATCTGAAGCTTCCTGCATAACCTGTTCAGGAATAGCATCAACATCATTATTAGCTGCTTCAGGATCACCAACTAATGGCTCAATAAGAGAACCACCATTATCATCATTTTGCAAGTCTCCCCCATGATTAGCAAGCATCAAAGGTAACTGTGGAGCAGGTTTTGGAGTTGAATTAGTTGGAATAAAAACAATAGACTCTGTTTTCTCTTTCTGTTCAAAGTCTTCAATGGTTTGATCTTCAAAGAAGATAACATCTCTGCTTCTTATAATTTTCTTCTCCTTTGGATCCCATAACCTATAGCCAAACTCATCATCTTCAGAGCCTAAGAAAATGCACTGCTTTGTCTTGCTGTCAAGCTTAGACCTTTCATCTCTAGGAACATGTACAAATGCCCTGCATCCAAACACTCTTAAGTGTGCATAAGAGATATCTTTTTCTTTCCAAACTCTATCTGGAACATCAAATTCAAGAGGAACAGATGGAGAAAGGTTGATCATCGCAACTGCAGTCTTCATTGCCTCACCCCAAAAGGACTTAGGCAGCTTTGCATGAGAAAGCATACATCTAATTCTTTCAACAATGGTTCTGTTCATTCTCTCAGCCACTCCATTCTGCTGTGGAGTCTTAGGAACTGTCTTCTCCAACTTGATACCATGTTCCCTGCAGTACTTCTCAAAAGCACCCTTGTATTCACCACCATTGTCAGCTCGAACATATTTGAGCTTTCTACCAGTTTCTCTTTCAACTCTGGTATGGAAATCCTTAAAGACATCAAACACCTGATCTTTGGATTTCAAACAAGTGGCCTAAAATTTCCTGGAGTGATCATCAATAAAACTAACAAAGTACAATGCACCTCTAAGAGTTGTCAATCATATAGCAAACATCAATATGAACTAAATCAAGAACATGTGATCTTCTATGTGAAGATGATCTTTAAAATGCAACTCTGTGTTGTTTGCCAACTAAACAATGAGTACATGTGTTCAAGTTCATACCTTTTAATGGAAGGTAGTTCTTCTTGGCAAGGATGCCAAGGCCTTTCTCACTTAAATGTCCAAGCCGCTTATGCCACAGATCAGTAGAGCAATCTTCAATTGCATTCACCTCCCCTTTGATTACCTTGTCTTATGACATGTAGAGACCCATCTTCTTCCCTTTAGCAACAATCAGGGAATTTCTGGAAAGCTTCCATTTACCATCTCCAAAGTAATTGTGATAGCCTTCTTCATCAAGAGTACCTGTAGAGATCAAGTGTAGGCGCATATCAGACACATACCTAACATCTTTGAGTAGCAACTTGCACCCAGTATTGGTTTCCAACCAAATGTCTCCAATGCCCACAACACTAGCCATCCCTTGATTTCCCATCCTAACTTGACCAAAGTCACCAGCAGTGTAGGATGTGTAAAAATCATGTCGGGGTGTAATATGGTAAGAAGCTGCTGAATCTGCAACCCAGGTGGTATCTTGACATGCAAGATTAACACAACCATCATCACAAACAATGGCAACATCACCATCAAATACAACTGCAGCTGTACCATTCTCTTCATTCTTATCTTCATCTTTACCCTTTTTATCTCTTTTATACTTTCTGCAATCCTTTTGCATATGCCCAGGCTTGTCACAATAATAGCACTTAAAACCCTTCCTTGACTGAGATCTTCCTCTTGGCTTCCATTTGCCTTTTCTATTGCTGGATTCTCTATCTTGCTTGCTGCGAGAGAACCTGTTTGGACTTCTCCCTCGACTTTCTGTAACAAGTGCATGAGACTCAGAAGTGCTTGTGCCTTTCCTCCTCTTCTCTTCATTGAGGATACAATCCTTCACTGTTTTCAAAGTGATCTTCCCATTTGGAGTAGAATTGCTAAGTGACACCACCAAAGTCTCCCAACTATCCGGCAATGAACTTAGTAGGATCAGTGCTTGCATTTCATCAGCTAACTCCAGATTCATCAATGACAACTGATTCAAGAACACTTGGAATACATTTATATACACTGAAGCATCTTCACCATCTCTATACTTCAAATTCACAAGGTCTCTAATTACAAAAACCTTGTTTTGTGCACTCTCCTTAGCAAATGTTTCTTCCAACATCTTCCAAACTGTATAGCAGTCATGTTCTTGAGAAATATGATTAGTGGACTTAGAAGATACCCATTTTCTAACATTAGCAGTAGCCTTTCTATTTAGCCCATTCCATTTTGCATCATCCATATCATTAGGCTTTATTCCTTTACATTCAATCGGCAAAGCCAAATCATTGCAATATAAGTGATCCTCCATCATTGTTTTCCATAGAAAATAATTTGAGGAAGTAAGCTTTATCATGCCCGAATCTTCCTTTTCCATTTTAACTGCACAAGAAATTCAATCGATACAACCAGTGCTCTGATACCACTTTATTGGGAAAACTCGGAACAACTGGACACCAATTTACCCGGATCAATTCAGTGGAATACAATTACAATTCACAAGTCCCAATTCTTTCCCTATTTGTGCAGTAAAACAGAATCAAACAATGATGAAAATAATGCAAATAATCACAAAATCAACACCAAAATTTTTAACGTGGAAAACCCGATGCGGGAAAAACCACGGGACCGTAGTCCATCTAAAAACTTCCACTATCAACAAATAATGGGTTCACAATCATTCTTCCTCAGATTCAACTAAGGGATACAACATATATATCATCAAGAACAACTTATTCTTGGATTACAACAAGATTAAAGGAGAATTATTTGAGAAAAAACTCACAAAACTGACAGCCCCGTTTTCTGTCAAAAAGGTCAGCTTCCACTCCACCAATCTTCGATCCAACCGTCCAGAATGAAGATCAACGTGTCTAGAAGCTGTTGTAAAAATCTCAGCCCGATCCAACGGTGAACGAGCTGGAAATCGAAGAAAGAATGCAGGCTGCTCTGGTGCCTTTTCTTCTCTTTTTCTCTCTTGATTTTCTTCTCCTCTCTTCTCTTTTTAAATCTGTTGCTACAGTACCCGAACCACACTAATATTAACACCAAAAGATAGCCATCACATGACATTTAATGTGATGGTCCCACCATCACTTGGTGTGGGACCATACACAACAGATTTTAAGTAGACATATCTCACTGTTCGAATATGTTTGTTTTCAGTATAAGCATGCGCATGAGTGAAAAACGAACGGAAGAGTTCTGGTCTTCTCATGGAGCACTACGTGTCCTTTACATATTTATGGTTCAGTTTATGATAAACTGGTAATTTGTCGGTTTGCTTGTCCCAATCACGCCTGCTATTTATGGTGATTCTGTTACTCTCTTTTTTTTCCCATTGAAGTTTGGTTGTGAAGGCGGGCATTGGGAGTCTATTTTTCACGCCACAAGGTGAAAAGCCATTTGGGTCATGGAGAGAGAGTCACGAGCTTGGTATAAATGCGAAGATTGCAACAAGACAGCTGTTGAGCTCATCACCCAGGCCTTGTTGTAACTGTTCAGTTTTTTCCCTCGTGTTTTTTGTTTTCTCTCTCCCTGCAGTGAATTTTTAAAGCTATCAGATTCTTACTTGTGTATAAACAAACCTCTTCAGTTGCTTGAAGTTGACGAAAGTTCAAGACTTGGAAGCCTAGGTCCTGATTCCATAAAAAAACAGCACGTTTTGATGCTGTCGACTATAAAGGGATTAGAGATAGAAGCCTTCCTGTTCCTCCTGAAATAGCCTCTCGGGTTACCTAACATTTAGAAAGTCACTCCGAGGAATGCACCGCTCTTCTGGCTTCTGCTTCTCCATATCGAGATTTAGACGATCTTAATGTTCCTGAATGGCCCGACGTTTGGTAGAAGAATAATTGACAAGGGATTTCCATTTCTCTACTAGCCTTTGGGATGGAGCTCTCTTATCTCCAGTGAGACTGACTTTTGAGTGTTTGAATACTATTGAGAACCTAGAGCTTGCAGGTGTGTACAGAATGAAAAGTGAGCTTTGCTCCTAAACTGGCTCAGAGTTTTCCAAGCTTTGTTTGGTCAAACAAAGTACATGACTATGATAGCATCAGCAAACTATCCCACTCTTAGCGTTCCTTTTTCGCTCTCAGTCTTTAGGAATGGAGTGGTAAGTCGTACAAAATGGAGACGGGCATTTAGTTTCAGATAATTAATTTGCAGTGTGCGTACGTTTTAACAAACCACTTTTAAAAGAAGTCTTTGAGAAAACATTCATACATAATATCCTTGTTTGAAGAGTCAAAAGAAACAGATTTAAACCCAGAAGAACTTGTTCCGTGAAAGAAAAAATGAGGTAATAAATAAAATTTCTTATCATTTGCTATTATATCTTGATTGTAACTGTGAGGTCTGAGTCTATTTTGAGGTCTGTCATGCGTGTCGGTTTGGCCTCTGCTTCAAAATTCTCAAAATTTAGAAAGGCTTAGGCATCTTGACCGGAGAAAAATACCGAGTCTGTTGTGTTCATATTTGGAATCAATTCTAGACTTTTGGCTTGCCTTTGGCAACTTGGTGTGTTCTCGTATGTGTAAAGCCATGGTTCCTTCCAGTTTTTCCTTTCTTTCAATACTTGTATTTCTTGTGTTATAAGTTATAACCATCATGGATAGTTTCACATTCAATTCAGGATAGTTTTCCAGAGTGTCTCACAAGAATTGTGAGTTTTCCTTTCCTCCTTCCACTGCCTCGTACGGTTCAAACAACTGTTCATTCAGAACTGCTTTTTAATCATAAATTGACAGTAAGCTGCAACACTTCCTCGTGTTCATAAGAAGCATGAGATTGCTTGAGCACTATCTATCCAAATTGTTGTGTTGTAATCTGGCAGTATGTTGACAACCTTCTTTGAGAAATTTGATAACATAGCTTATGAAGCTTAATTAGATATCAAATACATAAAAACAGAAATAATGGTGTGGATGGTGCTACTAATATAACCACAAAGTAATTTCTGGCAATAAAAGCTATTCAAAGCCAACCAGGGATAAAAAAAACCAGACAAAAACCTTGAAAGCCTTACCATATACACGCTCCCTTACACTCATTGTATTCTTTATTTTATTGTATATTTTTTCTCTACACACCTGTTGATTTAAATACTGAATAGTTTTTTTTTATTTTTCATGACACTTATTTTCACGGGAATAGCTTATCAACCCAGTCTTACCAGTCAGTTTGTCTGTATACACGCACCCCTTTTTTTTTGTGTAATTTTTATTTTTTTCTCTCGAATTCATCAGAATTTAACCCTGAGTTCCATGGCTTCTACAACACTTGTCAACATGTCGTTTGTCGTGGAAACCAATGTCAAAGATTTTGCTCCTTTTTTGGCCTGCAAGAATCGGAACCAGATCTACATGCAAATATATTAAGTGCAAGACACCTAGACTATTTAGAGATTAGTTTATTATACAAGGCTTTGTTACATAAACAATGACCATACCTTTACCTTGGCAGTTCTATACACTCGATCGAGACATGAAACTGCGGGGTCGTGGAGGTGCAGAACTGCACTCTTCGTTGTATTGAAAACGAGTGTTTATGTCCTGACGCGAAGAAAAAAATTGCTAGAATGAATACAATAAATTTAGGAGATTGGTGATTGAATCAGGATTCGAGAAATAAAGAAAGAAAAAAAAAAAGTAAGAAATGACAGCTTTTTTTAAAAAAAGAGTACAGTGACTTGACAAGACAGTCCAAAAGTACCTTACCTTGCAAATGTAGGGTTAAAAAAACCTGGTTTTGCTCGTTTAACATGGCTGCGGGTGAACGTTAATAAACGTTTGCTAATCAAAATAAAAGTGCTTTTAGGGGGTAGGATCGTCATGGCACCGCAGATTTCGGAGAAGCTGCGTATTTAGCTGCTTCTCGTCTGGGAAAAACATCAACAGTGGAGCATGGCTCCACTGTTGCACTGTTTATTAAAGTAAATATTTTTTTAATATAATTTTAAAAAATTAGTGTTAATGAATTAATTTATTTATATTATTCACATAAAAAATTTATATTTTTTTAAAAAATTAGTACAGTTAATTAATTTCATTCATATTATTTATGTGAATATAAACAATTTTTTTGTTTGTTAAAAAAATAGTTTAAGATAAATTAAATTTACTCGTACTATAATCTCAATTTTATTCCTGATAATATTTTACTTAATTTTATTATATTTTTAAAAAATAATAAAAATCATAGTTCTTGTCAAGTGAATTTTGCATATGATGAAATTGTAATTTTTTAAAAAAAATTTGAGTTTTACTCGAAAAATTATTATTTAATAACACTACATAAATTAGAAAGATGTCACATGATGGCATAACACTTGTAAAATTTTATTGCAATTCTAATTATGTTCTTACAGAGTCCGACCCAGTTAAAAAAATTTAATTTTTATTTTTATTTTAATTGTGTTTTATTTAAAAAATCAGAAGGATATCACTTGATGATATAATAAAAAATTCAATTTTTATTGTGTATGCTTAAAAAACCATGAAAAATATAGTTATTATTTGATAGATTTCGTGATGATATTGGATATAGTTTAATAGAATAATAAAAAATATTTGATATCAATGTTATTTATTTTATGATATAATAATAGTAGTTAAATTTACAATATTTAAATTAAAAATATTTTTTAATTATATTATAATCTTAATTTGAAAAATATTTTTTTAACCAAATACATTAAACTATTCTTTATTCAACTTAAATCTCAACCGCAATTTTAACCAAACATATATTTTTTCAAACCAATTTCAACTAAAAATATTTTTTTATAAAATATTTTTTTTAAAACCACAACCACAACAATAACCACAATACCAAATACACTATCAACTTTTTTTAAAAAACAATCCTCAACTTTTTTTTGTGTTTTTCACCTCATGTTTTTTTAATTACTTTACTTTTTTTTTCCTAATAGAGTTTATAGATCTAAACCTTCATTTTATTTCTTTTTTTTTTTCCCTCTGTATTTGCCTGTAGCTATGATTTTTTAATTTCAAGAGCATGCTTATTTTTTTATTTAAAAAGTATTTTTTAAAAGAATTAAATTAAATTAAATTATTTTTTTGTTTTAAATTGATTTTTTAAATATTTTCACATAATTTTAATACGCTGATTCATAAATAAATTTTAAAAAATAAAAAATATATTATTTTAATATATTTTTAAATAAAAAATATTTTAATTGAAACATGAATGATTTCTAAAATAATTTTATTAAGGTGTTTTATTTGATTTCTAAAATAATTTTATTAAGGTGTTTTATTTTTTGTGAAATTCATGTGAATTCTACGAGGTTTGAAAGAGAAAAGTTGATGAACCATAACAAGATTTTTTTTGCATTTTGAATAACGTGTTAATTTTTTTGTTGTTGTAAAATTGTGTATTAACTCTCTTGTTCTTGTTGTGTTTTTAACAACGGTATAAAGGTGAAAAAACATACACCAAGAACGGAAGTTGAATAAATTTGGCTCAATCTATCAAGTTCTCCTGCAAAATACGAGGCCAGAAAAAATAGCTGCATGTTTTAGACAGTATTTAGTTTACTGGGCTGTACTGGATGTGTCTAATATTTTTTTTTAAATATAAAAAATATTATTTAGTTTAATTTAGTGGGATAACTCTGGAATCCATTCACCCACCCAAATATATAAATAAATTAAACTATATAAAAATTATTTTTATATAATTCAGTTAATTTTAAAGATTTAGTACTAATTTAAATAACTGATAAAAAATTATAATTTGACTTAATTTTTTATAGGAAGACATGTTTTTTTTACACATTAAAACAATAATATTCTAAATTAACTAAAATTTCATAACTTAACTAATTAAATTTACATCATGAATTTTATTGAATTTAATAATTTTTTATTTAATTTTACAGTAATGTAAATGCATAATTGTAAAATCAAATACAAATCAAATATTATAATTATTTAAAATTATGATAATTTAATAAAAAATCAATTAAATATCAAGATTGAAATTAAAATAAATAAATTAAATACAAACGTAAAATAAAAAAAAAACAAAAAAAAACTCCATTATACATAAGTGAAGAAGGTTAGTGGTGATTCAGTATTTTTAGTACTAGTATAGTGTAATAAAAGACAATACATTGATTAATTAAAAAATTATATAACTTACTAATCTTTTGTTTCTTAAATTTAATTTATCAGTAATTTTTCCAATTTAAATTTTCACACGCCAAATTCCTTGTTCGCGTACAAATATTTCAAAATATGATTTGAGCTAACACGGATATATTTTTATTTTATAGTTAGTCATGTGATATTCCCTGATTTTTTCTGAATAAATTTATCTCTCCAGCGACCTTTTCCTTTGTCTAATTTCCCATTCCAGCCCGAATCCCCTTTACCTTTTGCTCTTGAACAAATCCCTCATAATTAAAATTAAAAACGAATTAACTATTAAAAAAATTCAAAACGAATTAAAAGATATTTTGCAAATTTTCAGATTCAACGTTGTTCCATTATATATATACATACATGCACGCGCACACTTTTAGCATCCAATCCCCGACGCAAAGAACAGAAAGCGCAAAAATGAAAGGAAGAATGAAAGAAAAGAGACGCCCCTCCCCCCACACCTTTCTGTAAAAGCTCGCTCACAACACCAAGCCTTACTTATAACGTCTATATATCTCTCTCTCTCAAAAATAAAAAAAGTACAGAGGGGGATAAAAACTCTATTTCCACTGGACGAGGAATATCGATGTCTTAAACAAGATCTACACAGTAGTTACTACTAAATTAAGTTTAATCAAAGAGATTAATAGCTGTTAGGTTTTTGTTAAAAATGGCATCCACCTCGCAGTCCCTCCGTTTTCTGGTTGGGCCTGCAACCACCGGCCCTGGTGGTGGCAGTTTTGACGCTCTTAATCGCATCCTTGCCGACCTCTGCATACGCGGCAACCCTAAGGTTTCGCTAAATCTCTCTCGCGTTAATTTCAGTGAAGTTAATTGTCGTGTAGTTTTTTTTTGTTCAATTAGTGATCAGTGATAGAGTTACTAGAAGTAAGCAAAGCTAATTTGAATTAGGTATTTGTATTAATTACTAATTGAGTTACTATAAATACTAGAAATCAAGAAAGATGAAAGTGGAAACGTGAGTGCGTTGAGTTATGCGTTTTGTTGTCTTTTCTTTACTAAATTAATTTTCCTGGTCTTGAATGGAGGGATGTGTTTCTTGTCAGGTTTTTTTGTTTAATTAGTTATTCGTGATAGCTTTAATACCTGGTAGAAACTGGTACAAAGAATTTTTAACTAGGCATTCGTATTTAATTACTAACCAGTGTTGAAGTTATGGAAAGACCACAACAGAAAATGAGAGTTTTAGGCTTTTTTATTGTACTTGTTTTTTTTTTAAGTTAAATTCTTGCATGATTTTGATGGTGAAATGCTCGTGCTGTTATGTAAAAGGAGGGCGCAACATTAGCATTGAGAAAACATCTAGAGGAAGAAGTGCGAGATCTAAGCGGAGAAGCATTTCCACGCTTTATGGATCATTTATACGAAAGAATCTCTAGTTTATTAGAAACCAATGAGGTTGCTGAGAATTTGGGAGCTTTACGAGCAATTGATGAGTTAATAGACATAGCACTTGGAGAGAATGCATCCAAAGTGTCTAAGTTTGCTGTTTATATGCGGAGTGTGTTCGAGGTAAAACGGGATCTTGATGTGTTGACACTTGCTAGTAGAGTTCTTGGCCATCTGGCTAGGGCTGGTGGAGCAATGACTGCGGATGAAGTGAAATTTCAGGTTGGTTAGGCCTTATTTGGCTTGATTGTGTTGTTGTTTGTGTGGTGTCTGATATTTTTGGTTGTGTTAGGTTAAAATGGCACTAGGTTGGCTTCGCAATGATAAAGCAGAATTTCGCATTTTTGCTGCCGTCTTAATTTTAAAAGTAAGTGTGACTTACTTTTCCTTTCCTTTTTTTCTTGTGTTGACAAATTAGCTGCACAGTTTTTTTGTTATTTTATTGATAGTGTATTTTTTTGTCCTTCTGATGATGTTGGAAAGACCGTCTCATGCCATCTTAAAGACTTCTAGCTTGCTTTACTTTTTTTTTTTTTTTTTTTTTGAAAGTTTCTATTTTTTGTTTTTTTTTTTTTTTTTTTTTTTTTTTTTTTGAAAGTTTCTACATCATAAGGACATATTCTTGAATCTTTATTATTGTAGGAAATAGCAGAAAATGCTTCTACAGTTTTCAATGTTCATGTAACTGAATTTGTTGACACTATTTGGGTTGCACTGAGGCATCCGACATTGGCAATTAGAGAGAAGGCCGTGGAGGCACTGCGTGCTTGCCTTCGAGTTATCGAGAAGCGTGAGACACGATGGCGTGTGCAGTGGTCAGTTATAATATGTTGATTTTACAGAAGTATATACATTTTGCATCCCGAAGTTGGTTTTTATGGTGGGTGAAAAGGGGCTCTCTTCAAAGGACCAAACTTGTCTAAAAAGATTTTCAAGTTTTTGGGGCTTTACCATATTGGCTTGTTAAATGGAGTAGTGTCATTTTGAATTTGCAAAATGGTTAGGGCCTTGAATGGTGCTTGTAATAGTAATTAGGTGGGGTTGTTTTCCAGCTTTAGGTGTCCAATGTTTATCAGGTATGTTAAAGAAGCGGTGATGATAGGAAGAATAAGAAGAAAAAAAAATACTTGGAAACTTAGAAAACACTTGTTGAAATTTCACCTGGACTTATGTTGTCGGGATGTCAGCATTGGTTACTATGTTACCTGATTGTCACAAGATATGCTATTGTAGGTGTAAAATGAGATTTTCTTTCTGCCACTTACCCGACTAGCATAAAGATTTTATTAGGACTTCCCATCAAATGTTCGCTGTAATGCACTATACTAAAACAAACAAGCTATATTTGTTCAGCATTCCATTTGTGTATCTTGTGTGTCAAAAAGATTTGATTGTGACTCTTTAAAGAGTCCTAACACAATTTGATCTAGGAGGCTTACTTTAATGTTTGAATATTACTCCTATAAAGTTTTGTTTTCTCCAATGCCTAATGAAGCAACAAAGCAGGCATTTGCTGTTGGGGTTCGTCTAGTAATAGGTCTTGTTACAAGGGGCACTAGGAACTAATTCCTACTGCATCTTTATTCGTTTAGATAAGGGAGGATACTTGGTGGATAACTGTTATAACTAAATATCTCACATTGCTTTTTCACTAGTTTGTTGGTTTTGGCTGCATGACATGACTTTCAAACTAGCAATTTTTCATCAAGCTTATCGAGTAAACAAGTCAGTTTGGTTGGGCATTTGGCAGGTATTATCGTCTGTTTGAGGCTACACAAGATGGATTGGGTAAAAATGCTCCTGTTCACAGCATACATGGTTCTTTACTTGCTGTTGGAGAGCTCTTAAGGTTGGTATAAATGGCTGCGTCTGTTATAGTGGAAATGTTTCTGACATGACCTTTTGATTTTTCTAGCTTGAATGAATTGTTGCAGTTGGTTTGTTTGCCTATTTTTTAGCTATCATGTTGCTTTAAGTTATATGTATTATGATTATTGCCCTAATATTTTTTTTTGGATGAAGTGTTGTTATGAGCTTAAAAACCAAGGCCCTTTCCCATGCTACTGACATTCAAAGCTAGCCAATATAAGTCTAGTCAACAGCAGTAGATCACAGACTGTTGCCTATGAGCAAACGAACGAAGCTTTTTATCCTTTTCCTATAACATATGCTTTATCAGTTACATGAAAAAAAGATAAATAAAAGAGGCAAACAATTATGCAAACATGCTCAAAAAACAGTTTCATGCAGTAACTTTGAAACAGGTTTTAGCAGACATGAATCATGAAAAATAATAAATTATGGGATTTAATGTTCAAGGCTTTCTTAGCTTTGTCATAGAAAATGTGATGGAAAACTTTCTCAGCCCATTTGGTGTTTGCTGAAAAACAACTTTTTTTCTTCCTCTATGCTATCCATTTTTCTGTACAAAATTTATATGATTTAGTACATAGATTGTATACATGCATGCATGCATACAAACACACACACGTGTGATATTAATGTATTCATGTAAATATATGTTTAACATGTATTATGGAAGAATAATGAAGTAGAATATCATTTTAAGTCTTACAAGTCTTACAAGTAATGTGTTTTCCTCCCTTTTAAACTGGAAAACACTTGGCTGCCAGCAAACCAAATGGCCCAACTTTCTAAACAAAATCCCATTCCTGCGAGCAACATACCAAACATTTAAGACATTACACTTAACTTCATATCAATCCTTACTACAATCATAATAGAAATGTTGATTATTTTGAGGTTGGTAGTCAGGGTTATTTTAGGGCATGATTATAGAAAAAACTAAAAGAGGAGCGTTTTTACTCAACAAAATTCACTATGCACACTCACAAATTACTATGGGTTCAAAAGGATTTTTTTTTCTCATTTTGGTCAGCGAACTTTTTTCTTCTTCTTTGTGATTGGATCCTTTTGTAGCTAAATTATTGACTAATTGCTTTTAATTTGTTGATGAATGAAAAGATTCAAACTTAGAGGACCAAAGTGAAAAACATGGGGAAACTAGGGGACAATTTCAAATTTGTTGTGAAAAGTTAACTTTGGTCCCCCTCCTTTCTAATTGACACAATTACAACTCCTTTGGTTTTTGAGAATTGACTTTTAGTCTAAAATTTTATTTTCTTTGCTTTTTAGTCTTTGATTTGAGAGAGGAGAGAGAGAGTAGTTGTATTCTGGTTGAAGAGAGAGAAAATTATTGGTGGCACCAATTCCAATTATGAAAAAAATCGATCTTGGTGTTCATGAGTTCCATTCAATACAAGAAGTTTCAAATGTGTGTAACTTGACCTTAACCTTACCTGAGATGACAAAATTGGGATGGGGAAGTTTTTTGAATTTTGGATGATTTTGGGTCTTTTTAACCAAGTTTTTGGTTATTCGAGGCTGTAAATAGGTTTATTAAGGTCTCCAGGGTGCCTTTAAGGTGTTTTTGGGTAAAAAACGTGTTGAAAAACAAGTTTTTGGGTATGAAATACCCTTACCAAGACTTTTTAGTGACCCTTTGGTCATCGAAATATAGGCCAATAGACGATGTGTTTTTGTTTTTTTAATTAAACGGTGGACGGTGCATTGTCCACTATATGATAAGAAAAATGCCTAGCGCACAGGCTAGGCCTCTTTCTAATGGTTCAGGTGCGTATGCCCATGCAGCTGGCTTGTTTTGTTTTTCTTTATTTTTTTGGTTTTTTTCTATATTTTACAATTGGGTCTGTTCAAATAGATTGGTTAAGAAGTAATTTTAATTTTTTTATTTGATAAAATTGATTTTTTAAATTTTTTATGAGATCATAATCTTTTTTTATTATTATATTAGCAAACATTTTTTTGTACAACTGTTCATGATTTTTTTCTCCTTTTTTTAAGAAAAATTATTTGATCGCTATTTTTTTTTTGTTGTTGTTGGATTAAATACCTTTTGATTTTTTGTTTATTTTTGAGAAAGTCCATAGCATTATTTTTTATAATATTAGTGGACACTCTTTTTGAAGCCCCTCACTATAGTTTTCATTTTATAAATTTTATTTGGTGTTTTCATGTGCATGTTAGCTTTTATTGTTGTGTAGTTGGATAAAAAAAGTTATAAAAAAATTAAGCTATCAAACCCACCCGGGTATGGGTAGAAATTTTTGTTTTTCTTCATATCAAACCGAGTTTAAAGTGGGTCACATCATGTCTCAATTTGAAACCCGACCTAGGTAAGGTTTATTGATCATGATTTTTTTTGTCTAATATATTGTTTTATTGAAATAAGATAACATTAATCTATAATTTTTCATGATAGCACGAAGCTTTACTGATGCCTCCATTTTTTTTTGTGTTGACAAAAAAATTGTTCTTTGCTAGTCCCCGTCTATATCCTATCTGGCACTTCATCAGGGCCAATGCCATCAAAGAGTAAATACTTGTAGCTGCTTTTGTTGAAAGAGCAATGCCAGCTTCATTTGTTAAATTTTAGTTCTGATTAAGAACTTTCAACTCTTTCATAAATTTTATGGTTTTATTATATATTCTTGCTTTGATAGAAATAGAATTGGAGAATTTGCAAGGAGATTCTTGGGACTGTAGCTGCACTTGATAAAATGTTGAATAGATTGATTTATTTCTCAGGACTGTAGGGCTTTGATATCGTGTAACCTGAATGGTATTTTTAAGCTCCACATGATTCTTTGTGATTCTATAACTGCTGGCAGTTTGATAAAGGTTGAATGGAAATGGCTACCATAATCTGGTTTCTTATAGCACCCAATGTTTCATGTAATTGAACATGATTTATGTAGGAATACTGGTGAGTTCATGATGTCAAGGTACAGAGAAGTTGCTGAGATTGTTCTTAGATACCTCGAGCATCGAGATCGACTTGTTCGCCTTAGCATAACTTCATTGCTACCTCGCATTGCCCACTTTCTGCGGGATAGATTTGTAACAAATTATTTAGAGGTTTGTGGTTTTCCCTGTCTCCTAAATCATATTGCAGCAGCCATGAAAAATAGCATTTTGGAACATAAAGCATCCCAGAACATAAACCATGATGAACAGCATCAAATTGTGATGTCTTGCAGATATGCATGAATCATATTCTTGCAGTGCTGAGAATACCAGCTGAGCGTGGAAGTGGCTTCATTGCCCTAGGGGAGATGGCTGGTGCTTTGGATGGGAAACTTGTCCATTATTTGCCGACAATTACAGCTCATTTACGTGATGCAGTGAGCAAGCCTCTATGTGGCTGACATTATTTTTCTCCAGTTATTTGGTTTTCTTTCTATGTCATGTTTTGCAGTTTGGGGTTTATTTGTGTTTTTCTGTTTTCTCTCTGTACCCTCCTTTTAGATTGCTCCACGCAGGGCCAAACCCTCACTTGAGGCATTGGTTTGTGTTGGAAACATTGCAAAAGCCATGGGGCCTGCTATGGAACCTTTTGTTCGCAGCCTTTTGGATGTTATGTTCTCCGCGGGGCTCTCTTCCACCCTTGTTGATGCCCTGGAGCAGATAAGTGTAAGGTGTTGCGCAGCGTTTAACCACTCCTTTCTTTCCTTCTTATAATGTTGTCCTTAAAAAATGCATAAGAGCTTAAAGTCTTCCATGCTATCACTTGCTGTTTCAGTATTCCATCATTGCTGCTGACTATTCAAGAGCGGCTGTTGGACTGCATTTCATTAGTTCTTTCAAAGTCCCATTATTCTCAGCCAAGGACAGCTGTTCCTCCAGTTCGAGGGGTTGTGGCTATTACACCTCAGCAAGTATCAGACCTCAATGGTTCTGCCCTGGTGCAACTTACTTTGCAGACACTAGCTCGATTTAATTTTAAGGTTGGTTAACATTATGTTTAAATGGAATCATATTGCACCTATGATTCTGCTCTGAAACTATTTTGTTTTCCAGGGGCATGAGCTTCTCGAGTTTGCTAGGGAATCAGTGCTTGTATATTTGGATGATGAAGATGGAGCTACCCGGAAAGATGCTGCACTTTGTTGTTGTAAATTAGTTGCAGATTCCTTTTCTGGTATGACATCTACACAGTTTGGTTCTATCAGGTCCAATCGTAATGGGGGAAAGCGATGGCGTCTTGTCGAGGAGGTTAAGTTTCCTCCATTTCCTATCTTTTGATGCTCTATTTTTGTTAAATGATGTTCTATGCTCCCATGTCAAAACCTTTTTGTTTGTTCCCATCATTTCTTTCCTGCCTGTATCCTCCAGTTTGCGTCTCCTCAGTTTATGCCATTTCTACAGCTGTTCATCAATTGTATGCTATATATAACACAAATCGACAGATTGGATACATATTTTAATGTGTCAGCCTCAAGTTTGCTTAAGCTCGTCAACTAGTTGAGATCTGTAATAAGATTGATTTATCATGTTCCACCAAAAAAAGGTTGAGTGTGGTAGACAGTGTGAGCTTTCTTTGTTCTTGTTTGTAATCTCACATTTTGCATCTGCAGCTTGTGGAAAAGCTTCTCATCGCTGCTGTCGCAGATGCTGATATCACTGTTCGCCGATCTATCTTTTCCTCTCTTCATGGAAATAGAGGTTTTGATAATTTTCTAGCACAAGCTGATAGTCTCACTGCAGTTTTTGCGGCTTTGAATGATGAGGTGTGTATGTGGCTCTTGGATTTATTACATCTGATGGAAGACTTTCATGGTTATGCTATATTATCGAGGCAGATGAATTTTTATCATCAATCAATCTGTAGTGGAAAGTGTATCTGATTTGAAAGTTGCCCTAGATTTTCCATGATGTAATTTTTTATTCTTTCGAAGTTCTATTTTTTGTATCCAATGGTACATCTTTTAACCGAATATTTAATCTGTTGGCATTGGAAACTCAGGATTAAATTGCACCACTCAATAAGATTTCACCTGTCATTGACATCTGCATACATGATTTTATCTTCATATTTAATTTTGGGCTCTTGTCTGATAATCTTCTGGTTTACTATCTATTTGATTACATGGCAAGACTGGTTGCTTCCTGTTTCTCACTTGTAATGCCTATTTTCTGGAAAGTACATGATGTCTTACTACTATTTCTGGTTTTAGTAGCTTGGTAAATGGATTACTCACTCTTCTATCTCTCCATCTCATGTGTTCTGAAGAATTTCACTGTGAGGTGCTTTTATTTTGATTTAGAATTCGGAATCTACAATTCTACTTCTGATCATGGTTTGTTGTTTATAAAACTGCTAGTTTGTGAAATTAAGCGAGAGTGGTTTTTTACAGTCAATAGAAAATGTATGGGAGAAATCCCTAAGAAGTTGCATCTTTTCATAGATACGGAAAAATCTAGGTACACTCCGACTCCAAGTTTCCCTTTTCCCTCCCTTTTCTGTTCTCGGTTTCAATATTAACCTTGTTTCTTTGCACACATATGTTTCAGTGAACCTAATGGACAGATTTTTTTTTACCTTTTTTCTGTCAATGGTGTTTGTTGTAATTTTATAGCCAAGACAGTCTTCTGATTTTCATCTTTTTTTTTTTGTCTGTAAGTGTAGATTCTGCTTATTTGAGTAAGGCTTTAGTTCTGATACTTCTCCTATTATCTTTCCCCTAAAAATAGCGTGTTGGCCATTATTTGGGCCTTTTATCTTGATAATCTTTGGTTTTAATTTGCATTACCCAGTTTCATAAGGTGCATATTTCTGTTGTTGAATGCTGTATGCCTGCATGTGAATTTTTCTGGTGTCCCATTCTTGTAATTTTTGTCAAAACGAGGATATTGCTGTTATCACAGGATTTTGACGTTAGAGAATATGCAATCTCCTTGGCTGGAAGACTATCAGAAAAGAATCCTGCTTATGTCCTTCCTGCACTCCGTCGTCATCTCATACAGCTCTTGACCTATCTAAAACAGAGGTGATGTCAGCAATTAGCTATTGTGCTATCGTATGAACTTGTATTACTTGCAAAAAATATGGTAATTTGGGTTGGAAGAGAACGAGGTCTCTCAACCAATCTAATCTGTAAAGGTGTCTGATATGGAACTTTCTTGTAATGTCAGCAGTGCAGATAACAAATGCAGAGAAGAAAGTGCAAAGTTATTAGGTTGTTTGATACGTAATTGTGAACGACTTGTGCTTCCATACATTGCTCCAATACACAAGGTTTGATATGTATGTTTTTGTTTATTCTGTTTTGTTCTTTTAGTTATCATACTTCTTGAGATATTGGATTTCCAATTGTGCAGGCACTTGTGGCAAGACTTAATGAAGGCACAGGAGTAAATGCCAATAATGGTATCATTAGTGGAGTTCTTGTAACTGTTGGAGATCTTGCTAGAGTGGTGGGTGAACTCTGATGTTATAAATTGTCTTGTTCTCTGGGAGGCAATTTATTTTTGTGTGTGGGGTTAGTGGGGAGGAATGTGTCATCGTGAATTGGGTTTTACATCTTTATTTGGAAAATCTTTGGATGTGAAGAATATAAATTGTTGATTGGGCTTGTCCTCAAGCACCTTAAGTTACGCTAATAAGTTTTTTCTGTTGCTTTCTCATTTCCATGGTGCTTGTTAACATTAAAATACTTAGAACTCTTCTTTTGGCACTTCCTGTTGCTGATATAAGTAAGAAACTTCAGCCTGCTTTTTAAGACTGCATCTGGTTGCTTCTCATGCTTTCCTTCGATGCACCACTGAAGTTTTAGTTGGACTAGGAATCAACTTCTTGCATGTACATTCTAGGACATTTGATTTCATACTTGTAACCTTGTAAAGCTTGAAGTCTATCTATGTGGTGCGTTTCTTTGCTAGAACAATAGACTAAGGGACATGCTGTATCAGCTATTTCTATATTTGTTTTTTTCCATGCATGTTTTTTTGCATCCTAGCCTGATCTACGTGCAACTGTCTAAAATATATTCTTTCTTGTTATGATGTGTAAATGGTTAATTATAATCGTGGTACTTGTTTAGGGTGGTTTTGCTATGAGGCAATATATTTCGGAGCTTATGCCTCTGATAGTTGAAGCTTTGCTAGATGGAGCAGCAGCTACAAAGCGTGAAGTGGCTGTTGCAACTCTTGGGCAAGTTGTTCAAAGCACTGGGTATGTGGCTTGTCATTTTGTTACTTTGATAAAGATTGTTGTTTTGTTTTTTATTCGGTGGTTTTATGTGAATTTTTATTAGTAATGCTGCATGTTAATTTTTTTTTCCATGGTTAATATCATGTCATTTTTTTCTTCTTTAAGTCAGGTTAGAGTATGGGATTTTTCTTCATTTTTACTTTTTCTGAAACTCAATGATTTCCATGTAATGCGGCAACAAAACTATCACAATACCTGCTTGTTATTTGGGATCATTTTAAGCTTGCTGTACTTTGCATGCTACAGATCATAAATAGTTTTCTTTCTTAATAAAACATCTTTTACATGAAAAATGTTGCGGTATTTTGACCATCTTAGATGACGCTCTTACTATTATATTTTTGACTCTTGATTAGAAATGTACGCAAGTGTTGGACTAGCATCACATTCTCAAGAACTGTTCATAAGGTCCCATATGGTCCTTCCTCTTCTCTTCCATATCTCTCCTTATTTAACCTCGAGGGAATAATATTATTGAGGAAAGTTGAACATATAAATTATGATTAGCCAGTCTTCTTCAATGAAGTAGGATTCCATTGTGAACAGTGTTGATGGGCTTTCCTTTTTCCTTCCTACTATCGACAACAAGGTCACATTGAAATAAATTTACTTTCACTTTTGGGATGTAGATAATATAAATTCTAAGGTATCTGTAGTCATTTATTACAATGTTTGTTTGTTTATATTTTATTTTATTTTTTATCATTAGTGCTTGAGTAGGTCCTCCTCTTTTTGCTGACAGGTATGTCATAACTCCATATAATGAGTATCCACAGTTACTTGGCTTACTCCTCAAATTTTTGAATGGTGAATTAGTGTGGTCTACCAGACGTGAAGTATTGAAGGTAGCTGCACGTCAACTAAAATATTTGGATATATCGTTCTAACTGTTTGATGCAAGGTTAACTTTTTAGCTCTCAGGTTCTTGGCATCATGGGAGCTCTGGATCCTCTTGTGCATAAACGAAACCAACAAAGCCTGCCTGGTTCACATGGTGAGGTTGCTCGTGCAGCCAGTGACTCAGGCCAACACATCCCATCAATGGATGAACTACCTATGGACTTTTGGCCATCTTTTGCTACATCAGAAGATTATTACCCAACGGTAGTACTGACACTATTTTGTCATTGTTTTCACTCTTCTTGGTGTTAATGTTCCTCTCTACTGAATTCAGGTTGCGATCAACTCCCTCATGCGAATTCTCAGAGATCCTTCACTTGCTAGCTACCACCAAAAGGTGGTAGGATCTCTTATGTTCATATTTAAGGTAAAATAGCATGGTATATTCCAGTTCTGTTCATTGACAAAAATGGCTAAACAATCTTAATTTATCTTGATGCCTAACACCATCAATTAATGTGGGAAATTTTTATGATCTGCGAGGTTAGTCAATGGGCCTTGGTTGTGTACCGTATATACCCAAGGTTAGTGAATCAATTTGCAGCTGTATTTATCCCTTTTGTTTTTTTCCTTGAAATATTATTTTTTCACTGGAAATTTTAGTATTTGTGAATGAATGAGTAATTCCCGCTGTTCATTGCTTGCCCTTGTTCTGATCTTAAACTTATGGACTCCTTTAATTACAAAGATCACCCGGTTACTATGTTGCATTGTTTCATTTTCTCTAGTTGTAGTCAGCTTTCTTCCACTCACATACCAAAAATGGAAAATTTTTAATTACACAAGTTCAAATTAGGAGGTTAAGAAAGAGTATTATTATTCTAAAGGTGATGTTATCTTTCCATGTTAATTTCTATGTTTGGTTTGGAACTAAAATGTTGGTAGATAACATATTTATATGTTGGAGGATTTAGTGTTTGCTTGGTATTTTGCATTTGCAAGCTGTATTTTTGTTTAGTATCCTGGAGAACATTTATTGTTTTAAACTTGTTTAACATGCGATCCCTTTTCCTATTTTATGTAGGTTTTGCCGGATCTCTTTCACACTGTTCGTACATGTGATGATTATCTTAAAGATTTTATAATGTGGAAGCTTGGAACTCTGGTATCTATTGTGCGCCAGGTGAGTTATGATTTCCTGAAGTGGTTGCACATAAATACTGCCTCTTGGTTTTTTGTCTTTTAATGATACATGGGGTTCTTGATTTGCTTGTGCAGCACATACGTAAATATCTGCCTGAATTGCTCTCTTTAATATCTGAATTGTGGTCATCCTTCAGCTTGCCAGCTACTATTCGCCCTTCTCGTGGGTTTCCAGTAAGTTATGTTTCTATTATTTGGTGTAGATGGAATAACCTGCATGTCATTTTTGGAGGCTGCTCGTGTATATTTTGGTCTCTTCCTCTTCCTCTCTTTCAAACATGCCCTTTTTTTCTTCTCAGGTTTTGCATTTAGTGGAACAACTTTGCTTGGCTCTCAATGATGAATTCAGAAGGCATCTTCCTGTCATTTTGCCAAGTTGTATTCAAGTTCTAAGCGATGCAGAAAGGTGTAATGACTATACCTATGTTCTCGATATACTTCACACGCTTGAAGTGTTTGGTGGTTAGTGCTCTGTTATTCGACACCTGTTTGTTTCATTCATTGACATATTACTAGCAACTATTGTGAAACATTGTAGTGTATTAATCAAGTGTAAGTGTATAAAGAATACAGAACCTTCTCTCTTCCATTTAGGAGTCTTGAATCTACTAGGAAGTTATATGGTAACACTTGGGTAATGTGCTCTTCTGTGTGCTAATGGTAAAATGTTGAGCAATGCAAATCATCTTTGGGTATGGACTATGGACAACATTAGTTTCATTGTGTAGTTGTTTTATGAAGGAAATTGGCATTTTTTGATGCATACATCAAAGAACTCCATACTGGTTTCTCATTCCGCTTGGAATACTTTTAGAGTGGATGTTGCCATGGATATTTAACATTCTGTTTTACAAAGTGCCATACTTGAAAGATCTTCTGAGTTCCAGCCTGTAGAGAATTTCTCATCATGCTTGCACAATGTAGGGACACTGGACGAGCATATGCATCTACTTCTTCCTGCACTTATTCGATTGTTTAAAGTGGATGCATCTGTGGATATAAGGCGGGCCGCTATCAAAACTTTGACGAGATTGATCCCCTGTGTACAGGTGAGTTCTTGGCTTATAAAATCTCTCCTGTTTCCAGCATTAAAATGGACTGCTAATGGTCATTGCTTCATGCTATCATGATAAGATCCAGAGGTGTTCTGTATATTAGTCATATTGTCATAGTAGTTAAAATGTTTTTCCATAAATGGAAGAAAAACAGATCTCTTGATATATTGTAATGCTGTGTAACCAAACACATGCTAGCATGTGTACAGACACCAATGTATATGCACATGCAGTTGTGGATTCCTATGGCTAACTGACAGGTTTTTTTATTTTATTTTCATCAGGTTACTGGTCACATTTCTTCTCTTGTGCATCACCTGAAGTTAGTGTTGGATGGGTGGGTTTCTACTTCTACTTTCTATATAGAAAACCTTCTTCGGTTCCTGCTATTGTGTCTGTGTATGTATTCATGGATGTCTGTTAAATTCAAACATGATCCTCTTCGTCCATTTCTCCTTACCTGTTCATTTTCTGTTTGTCATGAAATGTTTGCCAAACTAGTTGAACTAAACTTTATAAAGCTTAACTGTTATCTTATCTACCTTTCTTTTATTGATTCTCCTGTACAACCAACATATTTGATTGGTTTCTGTTGCATGGAAGTCTCTTCTGTTTTTCCTGGTTATAAGGTATGTCTTGAATGGTGTTAATTGCATGGAAGTCTCTTCTGTTTTTCCTGGTTATAAGGAAATATCTTGGTGAAAGATATTTCCTCCTCTCTCTCTTGTTTTGTTTTTGTTTTTTTGTTTTTTTTTTTTTTTTTTTTG